>NW_013576052.1:1289-3789 GCF_000499745.2 Eimeria mitis
AGCAGCAGCAGCAGCAGACCTGTGCAGCAGCAACAGTCTTGGTGAGAGTATTCCCAATATGAAATTTTTCTTTTATAAAGAAAGCCAAAAAGACAGCAGCAAATAGATCACCAGCACCCCCAATAAACCCTTTCTTCATCGGCACTGACACCGCATACAATACGTCTGCTGCCTCCTGCTGCTGCTGCTGCTGCTGCTGCTGCTGCTGCTGCTCCTGCTGCTGCTGCTGCTGGTGGTGGTGGTTTTGCTGCTGGGGGGGAGCGCAACGCTGCTGCGGACGCCCTCGGCGTGAGGCAACGATGAACAGATGCTCCTCTGGTTTAACCTGCTGCTGCTGCTGCTGCTGCTGCTGNCTGCTGCTGCTGCTGCTGCTGCTGCTGGTGATATGTGGGGTCTGCTGCAGCAAGGACGTTGTGAGCTTCTTCTGCTGCAGCAGCAGCAGCAAACTGCACGGACGTCAGCAGCACAACCTCTGGCCCCGCATCATGCAGCGCAGCAACAGCAGCAAGAACATCCCCCCAAGTCTTCATCTCTACACAGGGGCAGCAGCTCTCTCTCCACCCTAGTTTCTCTTCCTGCTGCTGCTCCTTCTCCTTCTGCTGCTGCTGCTGCTGTTGCTGCTGCTGCTGCTGCTGCTGCAGGTGCCCCAGTATCCAGCCCGCTTCGTACTGGTTGGGGGTGATGATGTCTGCTAGCGGCAGCAGCTTGCTGCTGTACACCTGCACACAGCTGGGGTGTACGTACAGCTGGCCGCAGTCCCCCATCACGGGGTCGCATAGGTACAGAGGAGCAGCGGGGGCCCCCAGGGCCCCCCTGAGGGGCCCCAGCCAGTCAGCTAGCGCATGCAGCAGCTCTCCGTTTCCTACGAAGCCAGAAGCAATGTACCGAAACGGTGGCTCCACTGCTGCTGCTGCTGCTGTTGCTGCTGCTGCTGCAGGAGCAGCAGCAGAAGGAAGAGGACGAGGGAGGAAACTGTCGGGTTTCAGGTGCTGCAGCAACTGCTGCAAATGCTGCAGCTGCAGCGGGGGGCCCTCATGCACAAACAAATCTACAAACTGGCAGGTGTATATACACCCCACGTCAAGCCCCAGCCGCTGCAGCGGGAAGACGAAGGCATCAGCACCCACATGCCCTCGTACTACGTGCGACTGCACCGCAAGCACACGCCCCTCTGCTGCTGCTGCTGCTGCTGCTGCTGCTGCTGCTGCTGCTGGGGTTGCTGCTGGGGTTGCTGCTGGCGGGATGCTTCGGGTTGACGTCATCTTATCGCTGCTGCTGCTGCTGCTGCTGCTGCTGCTGCTGCTGCTGAGGAGACAGAGGCAAAGAGGGGGAGACAGAGAAAGAGAATATAAACTAACTGAGAATAGAGAAACAGGTTATATTAATGCAGCCACTGCTGATGCTAGTTCTGCTGCTGCTGCTGCTGCTGCTGCTGCTGCTGCGGCAGCTGCTGCGGCTGCGGCGGTGTCTTCGGCGCAGCAGCAGCGGCTGCTGTGGTTTTTTGGGTTTAATAATAAATGAAATATCTTCTTCTTTATTTATAATTAAATATTTTATATTTTTTTCATAGTACTCTTTCTCTTTAGTCCATTAAATAACACCGCGTCTGCTGCTTGCTGCTGCTGCTGCTGCTGCTGCTGCTGCTCTTGCTGCTGCTGCTCTCTCAGCAGCAGCAGGGGGCAGCAGCAGTTCATCTGCTGCGTTTCAGTTGATCTTCCTTCTTCCTCTGTCCTTCTGCTGCTGCTAGTGAGGCCAGTAGCCTGCAGCAGAAGCAGCAACAACTGCTGCTGCAACCCAAATGCTGCTGCTGCTGCTGCCGCAGGGGCCCCTCACGCGCCCAGGCCTAGCAGAGCAGAGGAGGGCTCCGTGGAGCAGCACCCGCAGCAGCAGCAACAGCAGCAGCAGAAACAGCAGCAGCAGCAGCAGAGTCGACTGCAGCAGCAAAGCTGGGGGCGGCAGCACGTGCAGCAGAAGGATCTACTGCAGCAGCAAATGCAACTGCAGCAGCAACTGCAGCAGCAGCAACTACAGCAGAGTCGCTAGCAGCAATAGAGCCGGAAGCAGCAGCAGCAGCAGCAGAAGAAGCTGCAGCAGCAGCTCCGTCCACCAGTGAGAAATAGGCATCATCAACAGCAGCAGCAAGCCTCGTTGCTGCAGCAAGAGCAAAAGCTGCAGCAGCTGCTGCAGCAGCAACTGGAGCAGCAGCAGCAGCAGCAGCTGTAGCTGCTGCGATGAGTCTGAGGGTCCTCCCGCGTTTGCTACAGAGGCGAGCTGCTGCAGCAAGGAGAGCAGCAGGCCTGCGTTGTGCGGCAGCTGGGGTGTATGTGCAGCAGCGGTGCTTCTCTGCCTCCACCAGCAGCAGCAGCAGCAGCAGCAGAAGCAGCAGCAGCAGCAGCAGCAGCAGAGTGCTGCAGCAGCAGTCCGCATGCAGCCACAGAGGAGACATTAAACTCATCTGCCGGCTGGCAGAAGAAAGAGACATCGACGCGCTGCTGCTGCA
>NW_013576052.1:9111-12357 GCF_000499745.2 Eimeria mitis
CTGCTGTTCCTTGATCTGCTGCTGCATTTGTCGATGTATATGCATCTGCAGCTGTTCTTCTTGCTGCTGCAGCAGCAGCAGCATCTGCTCCTGCTCCCGCTGCTGCTGCTGCTGCTGCTGCTGCTGCTGCTGCTGCGGGTGCTTCAGGGTTGCGTGTCTTAGTGTAGCTACAGCATCGTAGGTAGTGACGGGCAGCCGCAGGGCCTCAGCCTCGGGCCTGACGTCATAGCTGCTGCGGTCGCGGTCTGTGCTGCTGCTGCTGCTGCTGCTGCTGCTGCTGCTGCGGTGGTTGCTGCTGCTCCGGTGGTTGCTGCTGCTGCTGCTGCTGTTGCTGCTGCTTATAAAGATACCAGGAGACATACGCTGGACGTCTCTATACGTCTGTGTTGCATACCTGTATCGCTGCGTTTTCCATTGCTGCTGCTGCTGCTGCAGTTGCTGCTGCTGCTGCTGCTGCTGCTGCTGCTGCTGCTGCTGTCGTTGCTGATGAAGCACATGGCGGGCTGCTGCTGCTGTTGCTTCTGCTGCTGCTGCTGCTGCTGAAAGGCCGCAGCCATAGAACATAGTAGCAGCAGAATGCATCCCGCAAGAAGGCATGCAAGCGTTGCTGCTGCAGTTGCTGCTGCAGTTGCTGCTGCTGTTGCTGCAGCTGTTGCTGTTGCTGCTGCTGCTGCTGCAGTTGTTGCTGCTCAGCGGCAGCTGCGAATGCAGCCCCCCCATGGTGGGGGGTAAGGTGACTCTAAGAGGGACGTCATCGTCCATCTGCTGCTGGTGTTGCTGCAGCAGCAGCATCTGCTGCTGCTGCTGCTGCTGCTGCTGCTGCTGCTGCTGGTATCCTCTTACACCAGGAGAGAAGTCCGGCTGCGCCTGCAGCGGCAGGCTGCTGCTGCTAATTATTTCAGAGGAAGCAAATTCGCTGCTAAAGATATTATATGCTGGAGCAGCAGCAGCAGCAGCAGGAGCCTGTGCTGCTGCTGCTGCTGCTGCTGCTGCTGCTGCTGGAGCAGCAGCAGCAGCAGCAAAATCTCCTTCTGTTTCGTTCTTAGAATCGTCCTGCAGCAGCTCGCCCCCCTCTCCGTCACACTCTGCTGCTGCTGTTGCTGCTGCTGTTGCTGTTGCTGCTGCTGCAGCAGCAGCAGCGTGTGCGATGGTCTCGCTGCTGCTGCTGTTTCTGCTGCTGAGGGCCCCTTGGTGGTTGTGGTGGGGTTGTTGTTGCTGCTGCGTTTTGTTTTGTTTGTTATAGGGAGAAGGAAGAGGAGCTTCGAGGGGAGAAGCGCATGCAGTACTACCCTCTTCTTCTGCTGCTGCTGCTGCTGCTGCTGCTGCTGCTGCTGCTGCTGCTGTTGTAGGGGTAGAGGAGCAGAGCTTGTCTTTTAGTTGAGCTGCTGTTGAGTCTTGGATTGCTGCTGGTTGCTGCTGCTGCTGTTGCTGCTGCTGTTGCAGCAGCAGCAGCTGATGGTACTCATGGTGCTGCAGCTGCAGCTGCTGCAGCTGCATTAGCTGCTGCTGCTGCTGCTGCTGCTGCTGCAGTTGCTGCTGCACATAGAAGCTGCTGCTCTCTCCATATACAGCCAACGGCCTGCAGCAGCTATCCTCATACAGAAAGCTCCCCGGCAGCATAGCAGCACAGGAAGGGTAGCTGAGGAGACTGAGGCCTTCATCTCCTGCTGCTGCTGCTGCTGCTGCTGCTGCTGCTGCTGCTGAGGCGAAGTGCTGCTGCTGCTGCTGCTGCTGCTGCAGGGGAGAGTAGGGATACGCCAGAGGGAAGCCTGGATGGGGCCCGTACAGAGAGGGGCCCCGATGCTGTATATGCTGCTGCAGCNTGCTGCTGCAGCTGCTGCTCTGCTTGCTCCTGCAGGTATAGCTGCTGGTGCAGCTGCTGCTGCTGTATATGATGCAGCTGCTGCTGCTGCAGATGCTGCAGCTGCTGCTGCTGCTGCTGTAGTTTCTGCAACTGCAGCTGCTGCTGCAGCGGCAGATCCCTGTCGGCCATCGACTGCGCCAGCTACACCGTCTAGGGTTTAGGGTTTAGGGTTTAGGGTTTATCTGAAAGAGAAAAGTAAAATAAAACCTTTCGTCTTCAGTTCTGTTTGTAGGGCCTCTGCTGCTGCTGCGCTGCTGCTGTTGCGTACCAGGCTGCCGCCGCCTGTGCTGCTGCTGCTGCTGCTGCTGCTGCTGCTGCTGCTGTCGTTGCTGCTGCTGCTGCTGCTGCTGCTGCAGGTAATGGGCCTTATTTCACCTCAGCAGATGCATAGATGTATGAAACTTGTTTTATTTAATTATTTTTTCTACAGAAGATAAACATAAAAGAAGAAAAATAACACAAAGAAGCAATCGAAGCACAAACAGCAGCAGCTGCGGCTGGCACGACCAGCGGTCTCGGCCTGCTGCTGCTGCTGCTGCTGCTGCTGCTGCTGCTGCGTTTGCTGCTGTTGCTGCTGTTGCTGCTATGTTATTTATAGCTAATTAATATATATAAAATAAAAGCAAAGAGGAAATAGAAGGCTGTTCAGGCCTCCCCTTGCTGCCGCTGCTGCACGTGCAGTAGTAGCAGCACCAGATGCTGCTGCTGCTGCTGCTGCTGCTGCTGCTGCTGCCCCCGCTCCTGGCCCCGTCGCTGCTGTTGTTGCAGCTGCTGCTAGGAGGGTTACATGCGCTGCAGCACAGAAACAAGCAGCAGCAGAAGCAGTAATCCTCCTTTGTGGTTCATTACTTACTCTCTAGGGTTTAGGGTTTAGGGTTTAGGGTTTAGGGTTTAGGTGCCGGCTAGCCAGCAGCTCCCGCTCCCGTGGTCCCGATACACTAGGAATAGCGAGTGTTGTGAGGGTTTAGGGTTTAGGGTTTAGGGTTTAGGAGTATTCAGCCGCAGGCACGAGGTGTATAGACACCGCAGCGCCAGCACAGCAACCCAAGACAGCCACCAAGCCGGGGTCACCTGCGACGGCTAGCTAGCTAGCTAGCTAGCTAGCTAACTAGCTAGTCAGCTAGCTAGCTAGCCAGTGGGCTAGCTACTCAGCGAGCCAGCCAGCTAGCTAGCTAGCCATAGGTCTAAGCAGCTAGCCGCCGCAGATAGCTAGCTCTCCCCCTGTACAGCCAGATAGCTAGCTAGCCAGCCAGCTAGCTAGCTAGCTAGCTAGCTACATGCTGGGTGGTCCGCCTCAGTGCATGCATGGAGCAACGGAGAGGAGGCAGCAGCAGGTTTGCTGTTTTTTTTTTTGTTTTTTTTTTTTTTTCCTTGTCTCCGTT
>NW_013576052.1:12387-14735 GCF_000499745.2 Eimeria mitis
GTCTCTTCCTTTGCTGCTGCTGCTGCTGCCTGCTGCTGCTGCTGCTGCCTGCTGCTGCTGCTGCTGCTGCTGCAGCTTGGACACCAAGCACGCCCCGGCCTCACTCATCTAGAGACTAGCGGCAGCAGCAGCAGCAGCAGCAAAACAAGCAGCAGCAGGAACACGAGCAGCTCTATGAGCAGCAACGCTAGCTGCAGCAGCAGCAGCAGCAACACGAACAGCAACAACAGTACCTAGCTGCAGCAGCAGCACAACTAGCAGCAGCAGCAACCCCAGCAGGAGCAGCAAAGCTAGCTGCAGCATCAACACTAGTAGCAGCAACTAAACTAACTGCTGCAGGAGCACTAGCTGCAGCACTAGCAGCAACAGCAACACTAACGGCAGCAACAACAAAACTAACAGCAGCAGCAACACCAGCAGCAGCAGCAGCAGCAACACGAACAGCAGCACGAGTTGCTGTGTGCTGCTGCAACAGCGTCAAATGCCCTGAGAAGAGCTGCCAACATACCTACATCCACTATTGCTGCTAAACTTGCTGCTGCTGCTGCTGCTGTTACTGTTACTGCTGCTGCTGCTGCTGCTGCTGCTGCTGTTACTGCTGCTGCTGCTGCTGCTACTGTTACTGCTGCTGCTGCTGCTGCTGCTGCTGCTGCTGCAGTTTATATTTTTGCTGCTGGTGGTGTCTGATGCCTGAAAGAGGATATTCCCGTTGGCTACCACAACAGCTGCACCACCGAAATAAATAAATAAATAAATAAATAAATAAATAAATAAAGAAAACGCAAACAAACCCGCAGCGCCCCTGCAGGCTGGGGTGTACGTACACCTGAGCAGGCCTGCCTGCTGAGGTGTACGTACACCTCAAGGGGCCTGCTGAGGTGTACGTACACCTGAAAAGTTTGCATTCGCAGGGCCCCCCACCACCCCGCTTCTCCTTATAGCGGCTAGCTACACGACCAATCAGTATTAATATCCTGCTGCAGCAGCAGCAGCAGCTGCTGCTGCTGCTGCTCCTTTGCAGCTGCTGCTTTCCTGCTGCTGCTGCTGCTGCTGCTGCTGCTGCTGCAGCTGCTGCTGCAGCAGCTGCTGCTGCGGGGTCTTAGAGCTCCCCAGCAGCAGACCAGAGGCCAATGGCCCAATTAAAGCGGACCCCAACAGCATCTGCTGCAGAAGCTGCCCCCCTGCTGCTGCTGCTGCTGTTGCTGCAGCTGCTGCTGCTGCAGTCGTCCGGGTCCTCCCCAAGGATAAAGGTACTGCAGCAGCAAAACGCAGGAAACATATCCTGCTGCTGCTGCTGCTGCTGCTGCTGCAGCTGTCTGTGTCTCTGCCCCCCAGGCACTGCGCAGTAGGAATTAAGGTTTTTAGGGTTGTTAGGGTTTAGGGTGTTTAGGGTTTAGGGTTTAGGGTTTGTGTTTCTAGGGTTTAGGGTTTACCGCTGGGAGTGGGCTGTGAAGAGCAGCGGCAGCTGCGGGTGGCAGAGCGCAGCAGCAATCGGCAAGGTCCAGCTGCTGCTGCTGCTGCTGCTGCTGCTGCTGCTGCTGTTATTCTTAGGGGCCAGCAACAATTCTGCTGCTGGCCAGCCGCCCCCGCTGCTGCTGCTGCTGCTGCTGCTGCTGCTGGCAGCAGCAGCAGCAGCAGCAGCAACAGCAGCAGCAGAGCAGCTCCGCTCTTCACGCCCCGTGGCGAGACTAAAGAAGCTCAGAGAGCCGTCTTGGCTCCCTGCACACAACACACACCCCACACTTCATGCAGCTAGCTAGCTAGCTAGCTAGTTAGCTACTTAGTTTCACAGCTAGCTAGCTAGCTAGCTAGCTAGCTGGGTATCGGGACAGCTGCTGCATGTGACAGTTTGCTTGCGGAGAAACAAAATGCAGCTCTCTCTCTTTTCTATCCTTTTTGTTGCTGCTCTGCAGCAGCAGCAGGAGCAGCAGGAGCAGCAGCAGGAGCAGCAGCAGCAGCAGGAGCAGCAGCAGCAGGAACATACCCAGTACGAGGGTTTGCTGCTTGACATCGAATTGGGTTTTGTTGGGGCTGGATGCGTTGCTGCTGTTCACCAGGCGGAAGAGGGGGCCCCCGGGGGCCCTCAGGTCCCAGCAGCGCACCGTGGGGTCGTGGCGGTGCCCGCTCAGCAGCAGATCACCCCCTGCAAACAGCAGCTGCAACAGCAGCAGCAGCAGCAGCAGCAGCAGCAGCAGCAGCAGCAGGAAAAGCAGTTCAGAGCGTACACAAAACAAACCCCTAATGAGGCAACTGCAGCAGCAAAAGCAGCAGTAACAGCAACAGCAGCAGCAACAAGAGTAACAGCAGCAGCAGCAGCAGGCAGAGTACCAGCAGCAGCAACAGCAGCA
>NW_013576053.1:0-1142 GCF_000499745.2 Eimeria mitis
CGTGACCTCAGGGTATAGCCACCGTCGCTGGCAAGTCAGGGATGGCTGCCAGTGGAGCACGTGTTGTTTTAAACCGAATCATACGGGAAATCTGGGGATTCGCCACCGAACCAAACGGGCTGCAATTATATTCTCTGTGTTTGTTGGTCGCATGTCACATCTACTAATTTCTTTTGCACTAGTCGGTTGGATCGAGTATGTCTTTAACGACTGAGTTGCATGGTCGAGTAGGCAGAGGGTGGAAGTGAAACGCAGGGCTTCTCATATCATCTGTTGAAGAAAGCGGTAGTTCTTAGTAAATCCCAACTACTGTTTTGCATGGGGTGTTGGGCTCTTGTTGCGAGCACTTCGAACAAGGGACTACTTCGCTGTACCGAGGAATTATCGCACGCTTGCGCTGCGTAGTCTTTGTTGCTCGTGCAGCAAGCACACCTCACGCTTGCAGGATGCGCCTTTCCATGTGTTAGGGAACTTCGCAGTACGCAAGTGCGGAACACCAGCAAGGTGTAGACCCATCATACCTGTGTATCAGCAAATAGCCTAGCTTGGTCAGAGGCGGGTTGCGCTACTTCCCCATTCGTCGCTCTTGTAGTGCTAGGGACAGTATTCCCGCATGCCTTCCCGTCTGTCCTTTTGATTGGTCCTTCCCACGCCATGGACAGCCCGGCAGCTCGGTACAGCTATTCGTTGCTGGACGCGTGGTGATCCTGAATGACGTACTCTCCTGCCAAATTAACAGTTGATGCCACGGGGCAACACAAAGATATGACAGAACTATGGACAATACAGATATGGATAAGCAGGGGGTGGCATTTGGCACAGAAGAAGAAACGTTGTGTTTCGTAGCATTGAACGCCGATTGCAGTGCTGTAGTGTTCGTAGATTCCCGTTGGTATTGGCTTTGCTTGAATGCTCGTCATCTCATTCGAGACATTCTGTGTTGACCGCAAATACCATCGCGAAGTGGCAGTCTCCCCCCATTCGCCCACGCTTGAATACCGTTTCTGCAAGGCATGCATCGGTGTACGCGAGGCTGCACTACGGGGCTGTTTGGGGCTGGGAGAGGTGGAGGAAGCCGTATGCTGGTTAAAGCCGGCTTGCTGAACGCAGCGGCGTTAGCTAGGGATGATCACAATGCTATT
>NW_013576053.1:1247-1932 GCF_000499745.2 Eimeria mitis
CTTTAATGATCAGAAAATGCTTCTTTGACTGAGGCTGTGTTTTGCGCACAATAAGGCGTGGTACTCTCTGGTATCGGCTGTTTTTTGTTCGCTGATTTGTTCCAATGCTTGCGGTTCACCGAATGATTCTGAAGTTGAAGGGAGCCAGAAGACAACCGGATAGCGGTTGCTGTGTGTAGGCTTCGGCTGATGAGAAATTTCTTTCCCCATCGGAAGCGCCTTAACGCTAGAAAGGAGATGGAGAACGATTTCGAAACTGTTTCTGAGCAGCCCTACATCTTGATGAAATTTGTAGCTGTCACTAATGTACAAATGTACACATTACCGTGCTTTTGCGGAATGGCCCTTGGAAGATGAAATGCGTT
This sequence comes from Eimeria mitis, assembly GCF_000499745.2. NCBI lineage: Eukaryota > Apicomplexa > Conoidasida > Eucoccidiorida > Eimeriidae > Eimeria > Eimeria mitis. Next base: position 1,613 of record NW_013576053.1, read on the forward strand.
TTCCACAGACCTGTTCTGAATATAAGACAAAGTGTGGATGCGAAAACTCTGACATTAATGGGTCGAATAATCAACATGTGTAGTGCGTATCTGTTATCTGCGTATCTTAAGGATGAACTAAGTTCTACAATCACGACGGTCTGCGGAAGCCTCGGTTTTTTTCCGGGCTGTGTCGAGAGTAGAACGACTCTGATGAGAAGCGTGTCTAACGTGCTTGGGGCTGTTCGTTGTGTGGGTCGCCACCCGCCGCATGCTGAGCAATATCTTTTGCCGAGTTCATAGTCTGAATTCACGCGCAGCGGCTAGCTGTTCCTTCCCTC
>NW_013576054.1:0-583 GCF_000499745.2 Eimeria mitis
ATGCCTGGCGGTAGGGTTTAGGGTTTAGGGTTTAGGGTTTAGGGTTTAGGGTTTAGGGTTTGGAGTTCACAGTTGAGGGTTTCGGGACATAGGCTTTAGGGTTTGGGGTTTAGGGTTTAGGGTTTAGAGTTCTTTACATTTCATGGTTGAGGGTTTCGGGGCATAGGATTTAGGGTTTGGGGTTTAGGGTTTAGGGTTTAGGGTTTGTGTGTTCTAGAGCCATCCTTAACACATTTCTCCATGCGCCCCCAACCAAACTATTTTGTTATTTAGGGTTTAGGGTTTAGGGTTTAGGGTTTAGGGTTTAGGGTTTGTGTGGTTCATCTTCAGTACATATTTCTTCTTATAAAGATGCGCCCCCAACCAGCCTATAATATGAATTAGGGTTTAGGGTTTAGGGTTTAGGGTTTGTGTGTTTAGATTCATCTGCGCCCCCAACCATATAGGGTTTAGGGTTTAGGGTTTAGGGTTTATATCCATCTCTAATACACCTTTATCCTTATAAAGATGCTTGAGGGTTTAGGGTTTAGGGTTTAGGGTTTAGGGTTTGTGGTTTATGTATAGATTCATCTTTAATACATTT
>NW_013576054.1:683-2022 GCF_000499745.2 Eimeria mitis
CCAACTACAATATGAATTAGAGTCTAGTGTTTAGTGTTTAGGGTTTAGGGTTTAGGGTTTAGGGTTTAGGGTTTAGGGTTTAGGGTTTAGGGTTTGTGTGTTATGTATAGATTCATCTTTAATACATTTTTCTTCATACAAAGATTCACCCCCAACGATAGAGGGTTTAGTGTTTAGGGTTTATATTCATCTCTAATACACATTTATCCTTATAAACATGCTCGAGGGTTTAGGGTTTAGGGTTTAGGGTTTAGGGTTTAGGGTTTGTGTGTTATGTATAGATTCATCTTTAATACATTTTTCTTCATACAAAGATTCACCCCCAACGATAGAGGGTTTAGGGTTTAGGGTTTAGGGTTTCTCCCCATCTCTAATACACCTTTATCCTTATAAAGATGCTCGAGGGTTTAGGGTTTAGGGTTTAGGGTTTAGGGTTTAGGGTTTGTGGTTTATGTATAGATTCATCTTTAATACATTTTTCTTCATACAAAGATTCAGCCCCAACGATAGAGGGTTTAGGGTTTAGGGTTTAGGGTTTCTCTCCATCTCTAATACACCTTTATCCTTATAAAGATGCTCGAGGGTTTAGGGTTTAGGGTTTAGGGTTTAGGGTTTGTGGTTTATGTATAGATTCATCTTTAATACATTTTTCTTCATACAAAGATTCAGCCCCAACAAAGCCCCGAGAGGACCTGCATGCATGGGCTCAGAAGGTTGCTGCTGAGCTGCAGCCGGTGCAGCAGCTGCTGCAGCAGCTGCAGCAGCAAGACACAGAGCTGCGGCAGCAGCTCGAGCAGCAGCAGAACCCAGACCCAGACCAGCAGCAGCAGCAGCAGCAGCAGCAGCAGCAGCAGCAGCAGCAGCAGCAGCAGATAGGGTTTGCTGAAGCTATACTAAGAAGTGCTGCGCTCGCTGCTGAATTTCAAAAACTCAGAATCGATAGACAAATCATCAGTGATGACCCAGAGCTAGAAGCTGAGGCGGACCAGTAAACCCTAAACCCTAAACCCTAAACCCTAAACCCTAATTTTAATATTAAACCCTAAACCCTAGTAGTAAATCCTGGGGGTAAACAAACCCTAGATGTAAACCCTAAATAATAAACTAAGAATAGATAGACAAATCATACAAGATGACCCAGAGCTAGAAGCTGAGGCGGACCAGTAAACCCTAAACCCTAAACCCTAAACCCTAGTTTTTATATTAAACCCTAAACCCTAGTAGTAAATCCTGGGGGTAAACAAACCCTAGATGTAAACCCTAATTAAAAAACTAAGAATAGATAGACAAATCATACAAGATGACCCAGAGCTAGAAGCTGAGGCGGACCAGTAAACCC
>NW_013576055.1:0-145 GCF_000499745.2 Eimeria mitis
TAGCAACAAACGTACTGCCTCAGGCTGAACACCACACCAACGCGTACGCGCGAAAGGCACTCACCGCGTCCCATCATGCCTTCATCCCTGCAAATGCTACAACGTCTATCCACACCTGCATCCCTGCAGTCCGACCACCTCTACA
>NW_013576055.1:401-472 GCF_000499745.2 Eimeria mitis
TCCCCTTAGCAAACGTACTCCCTTGGGCTGAACCACCCACCCAGCCGCACATCCAACACACGCTCAACCTC
>NW_013576055.1:815-888 GCF_000499745.2 Eimeria mitis
CTGCACACCTGCGTCCCTGCAGTTCGACCACCTCTACAACACGCAGAGCAATGGCGACGGCAATCGCCACAGC
>NW_013576055.1:1372-1608 GCF_000499745.2 Eimeria mitis
CTCGACCACCTACACAACACGCAGAGCAATGGCGACGGCAATCGCCACAACCGAACCCACTTTCTGCGGCTCCTGTACACGACCACGTCTGCATGCGAAAGACATTCACACGACGCCTCGACGCGCGCACATGACGCACCACAAATACCTGCACACCCGCGTCCCAGCCGTTCGACCACCTCTACAACACGCAGAGCAATGGCGACGGCAATCGCCACAGCCGAACCCACTTTTTG
>NW_013576055.1:1860-1931 GCF_000499745.2 Eimeria mitis
ACTACAACACAAGTTCAGGCACGCCCTCACCTAGAACAGCGTCACAACAAGCACATCAACCACCCAGTAAT
>NW_013576056.1:0-198 GCF_000499745.2 Eimeria mitis
GCAGCAGCAGTGGGGCACGGAAGGTCGTGGACACTACTCTGTATGAAGTGCTGGAAGTTTCGCCTGACGCTCGACCTGAAGAAATAAGGAGACAGTACTACAGGCTTGCTCGGAAGTACCATCCCGACAAAAACCCCGGCGATCCTTCTGCAAAGAAGCGCTTTCAGCAACTGGGCGAGGCGTACCAGGTGCTGGGGG
>NW_013576056.1:447-1447 GCF_000499745.2 Eimeria mitis
CGCACCCCGTTGCAGCACATTTACATACCGTGTCGAATTGCATGCAGCTTCCGCCCTATACGCAGTTCCGAAGGATAGTGACATCTCGACACACTATAGCACACACAACATACAACGAGCCGCAATACATCGGGCTCTGGGATGTAGAGATAGCTCAACTCAGCACGTTCACTGCTGCAGCATGCGGACAACGCAGATTCACACGCGCAAATACATAAAACTGATGCGAGCACACACCAAATGGATGCATGCAACCTGCAGATACACGCATACACAACGCGCCAGTGCATGCATCACAGACCTCCGGCTACACCCCAAGCTCGCTGACATAGTGAACTGTTAAGGCTCTGGAGGATTTTGGTACTCCAAGGCGGAGTCGTGTGGCTCTGAAAATATCTTTCCGTCACTGCTCGTTTTTCATGGGCCGGCACTCCCCGCCAGCAGCTCTCAAGCATCGCCTTCGGCGGCTTGGTGCTTTAGTGTTTTTGGTTGAGCGTTTGTTGTGTCGCAGGGTGCTCGGGGTGACGACATATCTGAGGAGATGTTTGCGTTCGAACAGCGGAAGAGGGAAGTTCAGTTGGCGGTGTTGCTGCAGCAACGAATTCAGCCGTACGTGGACGCGATGCTGGAAAGCAGTGGGTCCCAGAGCCCGCAGCAGCAGCAGCAGCGCGACCAACAGGTGGAGGCCTGGACGCAGTCGATGATTCAAGAGGCTAGAAACCTCTGCCAGGCAAGCACAACGGCGCCTTGTACACAGTTTTGTTTGCCTCTGTTTTCCTGCTGAATGCTCGGGCTAGGGCTTACACAGTAGTCAGATGTTTGTGTTGAGGCAGTTGGGTGTTTGGGTGGAGGGGTGGGTGTTGTGTTGAGGAACGCATATTTTGGTTGTTAGTTTTTTTTTTTGTATTTTGTATCAGTCTGGACTTCGGCTTTGTTAGTTGTTTGTCGTTTTGTTAGTGTTTGTCTTGTCTCTTTCAGTCCTCCTTTGGAGACGCCATCT
>NW_013576056.1:1554-1931 GCF_000499745.2 Eimeria mitis
TGCCTGTTGATTGATTCGGCATCTGGTTTATAGTTGTTCGCTCCAGCACTTCGTGCAAGATATCATCCTGTTCTTTGCTAGCTTCCTCCCTCTGCTTTGGCTTGGCTGCTTGTGATTCGCTGTTCAGTTTGTTTCCTATTGCGCGCTTGCATCGATGTGCGCGTTTGTTCCCCTTTGTTTATTTGTTTTGTGTGTTGCGTATCTCTCCCCTCTTGTGCATAGGTTTCTATCGGTGTATTTGTTTCCCTTGGTGTATTTGTTTCCCTGTGTTCGTTTTTGCTCGTTCTCCCTTTTGCATTTGTTTCCTTTTATTTGCACTTGTTTCCTTCCATATGCCTCTGCATTTGTCCACTGGAGATGTGTCTGCATCTCCAGTG
>NW_013576057.1:0-515 GCF_000499745.2 Eimeria mitis
GTGCGAGGAGGTGGATATATTCATGCCAGCTGTACGGACACCACAGTGGTTGACAAAGCAAATCATACGCAGGCTTACGCTAACGCGCAGTTGACCGCCACTGACAGGATAACGCCGGTCAAAAAACGTAGATGTGACTTGTAAACCACGCGATACTAATGAAGACTTTCAGTTTCGAGCTGACCTGGCACATTAGCTGGGTAGATGCAGTGGCGTATGAAGCATCAACTGTTTGGCTGGTTGCTTCGATTGCTCCGTCATGGGGATCTCCTTGAACACCTGTGCTCCGTGTTCTTCTTTGCTTGCGCCGGGCGTCCATACGAACCTTTGACAGCCCTAAATGTTCCACTGGAATGTAGCATGTACATTTCACTTTTCTACATGGAATCCGTACGTTTGCCACTGGGTCGTTGCACAGTGTCATGTGGTCGAAGGCAACCAAATGGTTGCCTGCACTCTATCTTTTGAAGCACGCATGGCGCGTGGCCCGTCAACTCAGACAGACTTAGTTGGCT
>NW_013576057.1:830-1930 GCF_000499745.2 Eimeria mitis
ATGTGTGGACTGATTGGATTCGCTCCTGCATTGTGAGTCGAAGTGTTAGCCGACGGGAGCCATGCCACTGAACCATCTATACGCTAGCTGAATTGACTTTGGAAGCTGTAGGAGGGAGTTGTTTCAAGTAGTATGCTGCGTGCTTGCAGTCAAACCGAAGCGGCGCAGACCCGACGGTTGTGCCTCTACGTGATTAGCGCGTCGCAAATAGCGCCTGGGCCCAACTCTGCAACAGAGAGTGCGCCATTGTTATTCTTAGCTCTGGGACGCCCCACACCGTGCAGCGTTAATTCTGGCTTGCTATACCACTGGCACAGCAAGCTAATCTTTTTCACGGGTGCGCGACTTGTTTAGTTGGAAACACTGCGAACCTACGCCTTTTGGATATTGGCTGCCTTTGAGTTTCCTGCTGCAAACCCTGTGGATCTTGTGCTATATGGGAATCGAACACTTGGTGCGAGGTGGAGATATTCACGCCAGCTGCACAGACACCAAACTGGTTAACAAAACAAATCATACGCAGGCTTACGCTAACGCGCAGTTGACCGCCCCTGACAGGATAACACTGCTCAATAAAGGTAAGTGAAGCTTGTAAACAACACGATACTTATGACGACCCCCGGTTTCGAGCTGACCTGGCACATTAGCTGGGTAGATGCAGTGGCGTATGAAGCATCAACTGTTTGGCTGATTGCTTCGATTGCTCGTTCGTGGGGATCTCCTTGAACACCTGTGCCCTGTGTTCTTCTTTGCTTGCGCCGGTCGTCCATGCGAACCTTTGACAGCCTTAAATGTTCCACTAGAATGTAGCATGTACATTTCACTTTTCTACATGGAATCCGTACGTCTGCCACTGGGTCGTTGCACAGTGTCATGTGGTGGAAGGCAACCAAATCCTTGCCTGCACTCTATCTTTTGAAGCACGCATGGCGCGTGGCTCGTGAACTCAGACAGACTTAGTTGGCTCCGAACTGTCCAAGTGCGAGCCCTTCAAGGGGCTGCTGCTGCCGATACTGGGCACAGTCCGCAAAGCTGATATGCTTGCCTGTTTGTGGCCGGCTTTTAGGAAGTGCGTCTTGTCTCGTGAAACGGCACTAGTC
>NW_013576058.1:0-994 GCF_000499745.2 Eimeria mitis
CAAGGGGCGGCGCAGCTGCTGATAGCGCTTTCTTCTTCTCCTTCTTTGGGGCTGCTGGTGCAGCGTTCAGTCTTGTTTTCTCCTCCCTTGATCCTGCAGCCGCTGCAGCAACTGCCGTACTCTGCACGAGTGTTGCTGCTGCTAGGGATGCAACACCCCACGCTGCTGCTGCAGGCGTTGAAATTCTTTGTTGGCTTCATCCCCAAGCGGCTGCTGAGTACAGCAGGCAATGCAATTGTCGGCTCCGGGAAGAGAGGCGGCATGCGCTTCTACAACACCCCCCTGCAGCAGCAGCAACTCTTCCTCAACTTCGCCCATACGCCTTCTGGTAACCGCACCCATCTTGCTGTTGCTGCTGCTTATGCTGCTGCTGCTGTTGCTGCTGCTCCTGCCTGCTGCTGATGATGATGATAGGCTGGTATGCTGCACGCCTATGGGACGACAATGCATGCTCCGGGGGGGGAGACCGCGGGAAAAACCAGGACCTTCCCTGCTCTGGTGATGGTGCTGCTGCTGATACTGCTGTTGATGCTGCTGCTTCTGTTGCTGCTGCTACTGGTGTTGCTGCAGGGGGAACTTCACTGCAGAATTTTGCTCATTGGATGCAACAGATGAATAGCGGCGAGCCTTTGTCTTCTTTCTCTTCTCCAAGTTTTGTATTTTCACCTTCTTCTCTGTTCCCTTCACATCGTCGAGGTGAATCCACCCACACCTCGGGGGTGGGGCAGCTGCAAGAGACCACAACGCCTCAGCACAACGAGCAACAGCAGCAGCAGCAGCAGCAGCAGCAACAGCAGGAGCGCTGCCCCTTGCCAGGGGTGGACGTGATTCGGGGCCGGTATCCTCTGGAGAGAATTACCAGTTGTGTATATGCATTTCTGGGTGCCCACGACAACCTCGTGCAGCCGGGTCAGTAGCAACTGATACACTATCTTAACGAAACCCTGGCTAATTAGCTAGTGGGCTGGTTTTTGCGGATAGCTAGCTATTAGGC
>NW_013576058.1:1094-1508 GCF_000499745.2 Eimeria mitis
TCTGGAGAGAATCACCAGTTGTGTGTATGCATTTCTTGGGGCCCACGACAACCTCGTGCAGCCGGGTCAGTAGCAACTGCTCCACTATCTTAACGAAACCCTGGCTAATTAGCTAGTGGGCTGGTTTCTGCGGATAGCTAGCTATTAGGCTAGCCACCGTGGATAGCTAGCTAGTAGTCTACCAGCCTTGGCTAGCTAGCTAGTAGGCCGTCTATCCAGCTCACTACTTGCGCCGCTGGAGAGTTGCTTCGTTGTGTAGCTTGTGCAGTGAGGTTCCCAACTTGGTAGCTAAGAGACCACAGGGCACGCTAGCTGGCTAGCTAGCTGGCTAGCTAGCTGACGAGCATAGGCTGCGACTGCTCGATGAGAAGCGGTTTGTACGTGTGATTACGTTGTGCAGTTTCTGTCGTTGTT
>NW_013576058.1:1608-2110 GCF_000499745.2 Eimeria mitis
TTGCAGTGAGGTTCCCAACTTGGTAGCTAAGAGACCACATGGCACGCTAGCTGGCTAGCTAGCTGGCTAGCTAGCTGACGAACATAGGCTGCGACTGCTCGATGAGAAGCGGTTTGTACGTGTGATTACGTTGTGCAGTTTCTGTCGTTGTTGCTTGCGTTTCGGTCTGCATGCAGAGGCAAGTGCGGCGTACCTGAGAAGATGCATGAATAAGGAGAACCTCCATCTGCAGGTTGTTGAGGGCTTTGGTCACCTGGACTTTGGCTGGGGGAAAGACAGAGCTAAAGACTTGTACCCGCAACTCTTGGGGATGGTTTCTGCATGCACTGCTCCCTCCTCTTGTGCATGCAAAGAAACAGAAGGGAATAGGTGAAACCGGTCGTCCGGGCTGCTGTGCATGCATATACTGCAGAACAGCTGCCTTTCGCTTTCGAAGAAGACGTTGCACGGGAGGTTCAGCCGTCTTTGTTTCAGCTTGTCACTGCATGTTTATTCATTTTGT
>NW_013576059.1:0-181 GCF_000499745.2 Eimeria mitis
CTTGCAGAGCAGGCCGAGGTAGAGGGCCTCCGGGCTACTCAGGAGGCAGAATCGGTGAGTAGCTAGCTAGCTAGCTAGCTAGCTAGCTAGCTAGCTAACTAGCTAGCTAGCTAGCTAGCTAGCTAGTTAGCTAGCTGTCTGGTTAGCTAGCCAGCTAGCTAGCGCGTCGCTTATCTGGATA
>NW_013576060.1:0-1041 GCF_000499745.2 Eimeria mitis
CCCAGGTGAGTCTGCGTAACGCTTGCTGCTATTCAAACTGCTGCTGTCAGGTCCCCCCAGCAGAGCCAGCGATAGAAGCATCGGCCCCACACTCTTGTTTTTGTTTTTGTATCTGTCTCCGTTGTCTGTCTCTCAGGTTGCACTGCAGCAGCTGCATGCGCTGCCTGCAGATGCTGCAGCAGCAGCAGATGCTGCTGCAGCCAGCGGCCTGAATGAGCTGAGGGCCCATCAAGCGCAGAGCAGAGACAAAACCAGGAAACGCCAAAGAGCGGCAGGAGGAGAGACAGGTGTACATACACCCCACAAACTGCATGCAGCAGCTTGCGGTGAAGACGACGCAGCAGACAAACCGCTTAGAGAGGACCTTGCATGCGTTGCTGCAGCTTCTACTGCGTCAGCAGCAGCAGAAGGAACACAACAAGGAGCAGCAGCAGTAACAGCAGCACCACCAGCGGCAGCAGCAGCACCAGCAGCAGCAGCAGCAGCAGCAGCACCAGCAGCAGAAGTACCGGCAACAGCATCAGAAACTGCTCCAGCAACAGCTCCAGCAGCAAAAACAGAAGCAGGAACAGCAGCAGCAGCACCAGCTGCACCAGCTGCACCATCACCAGCAGCACCAGCACCATCACCAGCAGCAGCAGCAGCAGCAGCACCAGCAGCAGCAGCAGCAGCAGTGGGGCAAGCAGAGCAGAAGATATATATAAAGAAGGAAGGAGACGGTGTGCTGCAGTCTGCGGGCTCCACTGTCTGCAGCGGCTCCCCAGCATCGGCTACCTCCCGCTCTTCTCTGGGCGGCTGTGTCTCCCCCCCTCACCCTTCTGTCCCTGCGGTGAGTTCATTGCTGCTGCTGCTGCTGCTGCTGCTGCTGCTGAAACAAACAATCAATCTCTTTGGTTTTCTCCGCATTGTGAATCTCATATTCTCCGCTGCTGCTTCTGTTGCTGCTGCTGCTGCTGCTGCTGCTGCTTCTGCTGCTGCTGCTGCTGCTGCAGATCCTTCAGCTTCAGGGGGTATCTCTCGCTAGCCTGAGGCGCGCCGTAT
>NW_013576060.1:1141-2437 GCF_000499745.2 Eimeria mitis
CTGCTGCTGAAACAAACAATCAATCTCTTTGGTTTTCTCCGCATTGTTAATCTCATCTTCTCCGCTGCTGCTTCTGTTGCTGCTGCTGCTGCTGCTGCTGCTGCTTCTGCTGCTGCTGCTGCTGCAGATCCTTCAGCTTCAGGGGGTATCTCTCGCTAGCCTGAGGCGCGCCGTATTCAACTGCCTGCGAGACCTTCGCGCAGACAAAGAGGGGGCCTCCTCCTCAGGGTCCTCTAGCTCCTGCGGTGCCCCTGGGGCCCCCTCTGGCGGGGGCTCCTCTAGTGGGGGCCCCTCTGGCGGGGGCCCCTCCAGTGGGGGCCCCTCCAGTGGGGCCCCCTCAAGTGGGGGCCCCTCTGGCGGGGGCCCCTCGAGTGGGGGCCCCTCGAGTGGGGGCCCCTCTGGTGGGGGCCCCTCGAGTGGGGGCCCCTCTGGTGGGGGCCCCCCTGGGGCTTCTGGTTCATCTGTGTGTGTTGGTAGTTGTGGGGGTGTTACGAGTGTTAGTTTTTCTCGTCACGTGCTGAATATAATGGAGGCAGCTGAGGTGGATGACTTGACGCCTTACGCGGAGATATTTTCGGTTTGTTTATTGTCGGGTTTGCCCCCCCGCAGTTTATCTATAGAGGTGAGGCAGCTGATGAGAGAAGGCCTGGCGGCGCTAGAGACAGAAGGATACTGCGTGCATGCACGCCGCGTATTCGCTGAATATAGACGCCTCCTCGCTACACTCAAACGCAGAGACCTCTTGCTGGCTCCTCTGTGGGGCCAGCACAAACCCAGCAGCAGCAGCAGCAGCAACAGCAGCAGCAGCAGTACTACTAGCAACGATACCAGCTGCAACAGTAACAGCTGCACCAGCAGCACCACCTGCTCTAGCAGCAGCAGCAGCAGCAGCAGCAGCAGCAGCAGCGACAGCAGCAGCAGGAATGGCTACAACTCCCCTGCTGCTGAGCTGCATGCAGCAGCAGGCCCTGAAGACGCGAGGCTAGCGGACTTGTGGGTGGAGGCGTATGCGAACGACCCAGCTAGAGATAGGGGCCCCTTCTGGGTCCCCCGCAGCAGCAGCAGCAGCAACAGCAGCAGCAGCAACAGCAGCAGCAGCAGCAGCAGCAGCGCCTCATGCTGCAAAGTCGGCAGACCCCATGAGTACCTGATGCACTGCAAGGGAGTCATCCTCACTCAGCTGCGCTCACTCCGCCGCCTGGCGCCGATTTGGGCGTGTACGTTAACACCTCCTGCTGCTGCTGCTGCTGCTGCTGCTGCTGCTGCTGCTGCTGCTGCTGCTGCTGCTGCTGCTGC
>NW_013576060.1:2537-4860 GCF_000499745.2 Eimeria mitis
TGTTAACACCTCCTGCTGCTGCTGCTGCTGCTGCTGCTGCTGCTGCTCTTGCTGCTGCTGCTGGTGTTGCTCTTGCTGCTGCTCGTGCTGGTACTCTTGCTACTGCTGCTGCTGCTACTGTTGCTGCATCTACTGCTGCTGCTTTTGCTGGTTTTGCTGCTGCTGCTACTCCTCCCGCAGCTTTAGTTGTGCCTGCTGCTCCTGCTGCTGCTGCTGCTGCTGCTGTTACTGCGGGGTTTCTGCTGCTATGTGGGTGTTTGGGTTTGGCCTCGTTTTCTAGTGGAGTTGCAGCTTTTGCTGCTGTTGTTGCTGCTGCTGTTTCTGCTGCTGATACTGTTGTTGCTGCTGCTGCATGTGCTGCTGCTGCTGCTGCTGTTGCTGTTGCTGTTGCTGCTGCAGCTCGCGACCGTGCATACCAGTACCACCTGGAGGCGGTGCTGGGGGCGCAGCAGNTGCTGTTGCTGCTGCAGCTCGCGACCGTGCATACCAGTACCACCTGGAGGCGGTGCTGGGGGCGCAGCAGCCGAAAGATTTGGCTCCTTATTTGGCTGTTTTGTCTTCGCTTGAATACGACCCAGAAGGCAGACACCCAGTATCAGCTGCCTCTCTCCTCGTCAGCTCACACACACACGGGCTCTCTCTACTGTCTCCTTCTGTCTCCTTCTGTCTCCTCTCATGTCTCTATCTGTCTCCTTCCGTCTCCTCTCCTGTCTCTATCTGTCTCCTCTCTCTCTTCTCTCCATCTGTCTCCTCTCTCTTCTGTCTCCTTCTGTCTCCTCTCTTTCTCCTGTCTCCTTCTGTCTCCTTTCTTCTGTCTCCTTCTGTCCCCTCTCTCTCTTCTGTCTCTATCAGTCTCCTCTCTCTCCTGTCTCCTCTGTCTCTCTCCTGTCTCCTCTCTCTCCTGTCCCTTGCTGGCCTGCTGGCTGTCTCCTTTTGTCTCTCTTCTGCCTCTATCTGTCTCCTCTTTTTCTTCTGTCTCTGTCTGCCTGTCTCCTTTCCTTTTTTTCTTGTCTCTGCTTGCCTCTGTCTGTGTCCTTTTCTCTCTTCTGTCTCTCTTTCTCTTTCTTTGTCTCTTTATATGTGTCTATGTTCCTTTACTTCTCCGTCTCTCTATCTCCCCTCTCTTATATATTCATCTGTCTCCTTTTATCTGTCTCTGTCTTTGTCTTTGTCTTTGTATGCAGGAGTGTCTGCGTGAGCTGCATCTGCTGCAGTGTATGGGGGGCCGGGAGAGCCCGGGCCCGATGCCAGTATCTCAGGGGGAGTTGCTGCAGTGTTTATCAGCAGCAGCAAGCAGCAACAGACGTGCTGCTGCAGAGGGGGGAACAGGGGGCCTCTTGGGTGCATGCAGCAGCAGCAGCAAGAGACACCCCACACGTGCTGTCTCCTTTCAGCCTACTCTCTCCACAAGGGGACAGCATAAAACTCGTCTGGTGTCTGCGCAGCTAGCAGCAGAAGTTTCTCTCAACCTACAGCGGCTGTCTTCTCAGCCTTTCTCATCTCTCTTTTCTTCTGTCTCCGGGGCGGGGGCCCCCGGGGGGGCCCCCCAGGGGCCCCATGGGGGCCCCCATGGGGGCCCCCATGGGGGGCCCCATGGGGGGCCCTATGGGGGCCCNCCCAGGGGCCCCATGGGGGCCCCCATGGGGGCCCCCATGGGGGGCCCCATGGGGGGCCCTATGGGGGCCCACCAAACGTAGGAGGAGACCCGTCGCTGTTGTATGCTGAGGAGCTGCTGCAGGTAGCCGAAGGAGACAGCAGCGGTCCCCAGAGCGCAGCACAGAGCTCTGCGTTTGCTGAGCTGCAGCATCTGCTGCAGTACTGGTGTGAGGGTGTGTTTCCCCCCGTGGGAGATGACCCCGACCCCGACCCCGATCCCGATCCCGGCCCCGATCCCGATCCCCTGCAGAGGAGACAGCTGCAGCGCTCTGTCTCCCCCCCACCACCCCACACCGCCTGGGCAACAGCAAGCAGGCTGAGTGTCCCCTCCCGGTTCCCGCGTACACGCAGTACCCCCTGCAGCTTTGCTGCTGCTGCTGCTGCTCCTGCTGCTGCTGCTGCTGCTGCTGCTGCTGCTGCTGGTGCTGAAGGGCCCAAGAGAGTTGCTGTCTCTCTCTCCCCGCGACACAACTCTCAGCCCCCTCCTCCTATCAGGGAGGGGAAACACATAGACACGCATAGGCCCCTCGGGGGCCCCCCCCCAGCCCCCAAGGCAGCCTGGCGGGGTCTAGCGTAGCGTAGAGACAGCTCAGTAGGGCTGCTGCTGCTGCTGCAACACACACAGTTGCTGCACACAGCAGCAACTGCAGCAGAAACTGCAGCTGCA
>NW_013576060.1:4960-5708 GCF_000499745.2 Eimeria mitis
ATCACAATAAGGGGGATGTGCATGCTGTCCCCATGCATGCATGCATTCATGCATGCAGGGAATGCGTGCATGCAGGGAATGCGTGCATGCATGCATGCATGCAGAGGATGCATGCTTGCATGCAGGGAATGCGTGCATGCGTGCATGCGTGCGTGCATGTATGCATGCAGGGATGCATGCATGCATGCATGCAGGGGATGCATGCATGCATGCAGGGGATGCATGCATGCATGCAGGGGATGCATGCATGGGGATGCATGCAGGCATGCATGCATGCAGACGTTTGGGGGTTCTGAGTGGGGAGACAGCCCCCGAGGGCTATTGCTGTGGCGTGGAGATAAAGTATAAACGCAGCAGCAGCAGCTCCCTAGACACAGCAGCAGACACAGCAGCAGCTTGTCTGACTGCAGCAACATTTTTTCTTTTTCTTCTTTCCTTGTGTGTTTCAATGAAGGCTTATCCTCTCTCTCTCGTCGGTGTCTAGGGTTTAGGGTTTAGGGTTTAGGGTTTAGGGTTTAGGGAGGCAGCAACTACACACCTCTATAGAACGAGGAGACACAAGGGGCTTAATATTTATGCTAGCTATGCAAATGCTGCTGTTGCTGCTACTGCTGCTGCTGCTGCTTCTGCTCCCGTTGCTGCTTCTGCTGCTTCTGCTGCTGCTGCTGCTTCTGCTGCTGCTGCTGCTGCTGTGGGGGGAGACACGGGGGGTGGTGAATCCCAGTGCAAATAGCTATGCTGGGGCTGC
>NW_013576060.1:8009-9565 GCF_000499745.2 Eimeria mitis
TCTGCTGCTGCTGCTGTTGCGGCTGCTGTTCCTGCTGCTGCTGTTGCTGCTGCTGTTCCTGCTGCTGCTGCTGCTGCTGCTGCTGCTGTTGCTGCTGCTGCTGCTGCTGTTGCAGTAATACTAGCTACTGGCTGAAGGCGAGGTGTGGGGTTAGTGTGTGTCTGTGGGTGTAGAGGCTCTGCTGCATGCAGAGAGACAGCTAGAGGAGATTGTTAGTAAGAAGAGACAGAGAAAAAAAGGAGACAAATAAAGGAGATAGAGAGAGAGAACGAAACAAACAAATAAGGAGACAGAGAAAAAAAGGAGACAGACAAAGGAGACAGATAAAGAGAAGGAGACAAACAAAGGAGACAGGAGACAGAGAAAAGGAGACAAACAAAGGAGACAGATAGAGAGGAGATAAGTGAAAGAGACAGAAATATAAAAGGAGACAAACAAAGGAGACAAGGACAGAGAGAAGGAGACAGAGCAGAGACAGAGTACGCTGTTAGGTGCTGTCTCCTTTTTTTTTTATTTTTTTTTATTTTTTTTCTCTTTTTCTGTCTCCTTCGTCTCTTTTTTTGTCTCCTTGTTTGTCATTGTTTTGTCCTTTGTCTCTTCTTTTTATTTTTTTGTCTCCTTTAGGGTTTAGGGTTTAGGGTTTAGGGTTTTGTGTGGGTTTTGTTTCTTTTTTTAATTTTCTGTTGTCTTCTGTCTCCTTTTCTTTTTATCTCCTCTTTTTTCTTTTTTTTTTCTTTACTTTTTGTCTCCTTTATTCTTTTTCTTTTTGTCTCTTTTATTTATTTTATTTCACTGCTCGCCGCATCTGTCTCTTTTTTGTTGTTGCTTCTCTTTTTTCTCTCTTTTTGTTTATCCTTTGTCTATATCTATTATGTATCTTTTTTGTTTTTTGCTTGTTTTTTTTTCTTTTTGTGTTTATTTATTGTTTGCATTCTTTACTTTTTTTCTTTTTTTTCCCTTTATATCTTTTCCTTTTTTGTTTGTTTTTTCTTCTTTTTTTCTTGTTTTGTTTGTCGTACAGTATTTGTTGTTTTGTGCCGAGTTTTTTGTTTTTTTTAGTTGTTTTAGTTTTATATAAAATAAAAAAATAATTATTTTTATTATTTCAGTTTTATATAAGCAAAATAAAAATAATAAATTCGAGTGTCTCAGCATACTATGAAGCCAACAAAAAATAAATTTATTTAGTTCAATATAACACAAATAAAATAAAATAAATTTTACTTTTTCTGTTTAATATAGAGAAAATAAATAATAAATTTATTTATTTCAGTTTAATATAAATAAAATATTAAAAAATAAAAAAAAAAACAACCGCTAGCAGGGTGGTGTCGGCGATCACCGCGGGTGTGCTCTGGGGTGTATAGGCAGCTGCAGCCTTTACCATATGTAATTATTTTTTTTTAATATAAAATGAATTAAATAAAACATTAAAATAAATAAAAAATAATAAAATAAATATAAAGACAAAGACAAGAAGAGAGTACTGCTGCTGCTGCAGCAGCCTCGCCGTGACCCCTTGCTGCTGTCTCTGCCGTCT
Source organism: Eimeria mitis (assembly GCF_000499745.2). NCBI lineage: Eukaryota > Apicomplexa > Conoidasida > Eucoccidiorida > Eimeriidae > Eimeria > Eimeria mitis. Next base: position 9,550 of record NW_013576060.1, read on the forward strand.
CTATGGCCGCTTGTGC
>NW_013576060.1:9665-10338 GCF_000499745.2 Eimeria mitis
TCCAGGGCGCTGCCGACGACTGCTCGGCTGGGACGGGCAGCAGCAGCAGCAGCAGCAGCAGCAGCAGCAGCAGCAGCAGCAGCGAGAGCAGCAGCTGGCGAGTCACTGGCTGTGTTGGGGTTTATATTTCTGTATTTTTTTCTTTTAATTGTGTTTTAATTATATATATGTATGAGTTTTGTTGCAGGGGTTATAGACGAGTATAATAAAGCTGCTGCTGCTGCTGCTGCTGCTGCTGCAGCAGCCTCGCCGTGACCCCTTGCTGCTGTCTCTGCCGTCTCTATGGCCGCTTGTGCTGCTGCTGCTGCTTCTCCAGCAGCTCTGCATATTTTCTTTCTTACATTTCCTCAAGTCTCCTGAGAGAGACACCCCTATACAGCCCCCATATACACGCAGCAGCAGCAGCAGCAGCAGCAGCAGCAGCAGCAACAGCAGCAGCAGCGCCTCGCCGAGCTCGCGGGAGCAGCGGACCGCCGCTGCTGCTGCACAGCCAGCGAGCAGCTGCTGCGGAGGGAATTCGTTGCTGCTGCTGCTGCTGCTGCTGCTGCAGCTGCTGCTGCTGCTCTCTAGATACTAAATATTTAATAGTCATCTCCCTCTCAGCGCAGCAGCAGCAGCAGCAGCGCCGACTGTCTGGTGGTCTCGTGCTGCAGCAGCTGCAGCAGCAACTGTC
>NW_013576060.1:11406-11571 GCF_000499745.2 Eimeria mitis
GATGCGAGTATGTATGTGTGTGTGTGTACGTACAGCCCCAAGCTTCTGTCTGCAGCGGGGACAGCAGCAGCAGCGTGTGGGGAGGCACATGAGGGTCGGTGCTGCTGCTGCGGCTGTGTCTGCTGCTGCTGCTGCTGCTGCTGCTGCTGCTGCTGCTGCATATGG
>NW_013576060.1:11600-14871 GCF_000499745.2 Eimeria mitis
ACGCTCATCATCTCCGCCTAAAGATGTACACCTCGCTGCAGCTCCCCTTTCTGTCTCCTTTGCTGCTGCTGCTGTCTCCTCCCCCTCCTCTCCTTCCTCTTCTCCGTCTCCTACAGCTGCTGCTGCTACTGCTGCTGCTGCTGGTACCGCTGCTGCTGCTGCTGCTGCTGCTGCTGCAGCTGCTGCTGCTGCCTCTCCTAAGAGCCTCGATCGCCACCCCTTGCTTCCCTCCTCTCCTTACCCGCAGCCACGCGAAGCCCTTACCGACGCCTGCACAATGCAGCAGCAGCAACAGCAGCAGCAGCAGCAGCAGCAGCACGAGCAGCAGCAGCAGCAACAGCAGAAGCTGCAGCAGGAACTGTCTCCTCCGCGAGCTGTTTTATCTCCTAAGCGACAGCAACTCCCGCCCGTTCCCGACCCCAGCGGATCCCCTGCAGCAACCACAGCAGCAGCAACACCAGCAGCAGCAGCAGCAGCAGCAACAGCAGCAGCAGCAACAGCAGCAGCAGCAGCAGCAACTGCAGCAGCAACACTTCCTATCAAGCCCGAGGGACCCCCAGACAATGCCTCCGATTCATCTCCCTCTCAGCAGCAAACCCAGCAAGGAGACACCTGTAAGCGAAAGGAGACAGAGAGGAGACACCTCAATGCTCTGCCTGCAGCAGCACGAGCAGCAGCAGCAGCAGCAGCAACAACAAAAGCAGCAGCAGCAGCAGCAGCAGCAACAGCAGCAGCAGCAGCAGCAGCACTTGAGTACTCCACCTGCACCTACAGTCCCCCCGGTTTTCACATATTGCCCCTCCAGCATCTTAAAGAACAGCTGCTGCTGCTGCAGCAGCAGCAGCAGCAGCAGCAGCTGTGCAGCATCATTTGAGTAGCAGCAGTACAGCAGCAGCAGTGCAGCAGCAGTAGTGCGACAGCAGCAGTGCAGCAGCAGCAGCACTGCAGCAGCAGCACTGCAGCAGCACCAGTGCAGCAGCAAAAACAGCAATCCTATGTGTTGATGCTGTGTCTTTGTGTGCATGTATGTTGCAGCAGCAGCAGCAGCAGCAGCAGTTGCTGATGCCGTCAAGCACCGGCGTTGCTGCAGCAGCCCTGAGGGCCCCTCGCTGCAGCAGCAGCAGCTGTCTCCTGTCTCCGCTTCGGGTGTATGTACAGGGGACAGTGTTGCTGCTGCTGTCTCTTCTTTAGCTGCTGAGGAGACACCAGAGACCCCACACAGCTGTCTCCGTGTCTCCTCCGTCTCCCGCTCTCCTCCCCCCGCTTCTGCTGCTGCTACTGCTGCTGCTGCTGGGGAATTCAAGCCGCAGCAAGACACCAACACCAACACCAACAGCAGCAGCAGCAGCAGCAGCAGCAGCAGCAGCAGCAGCATAGATGAAGACACTGTGTCTGTGAAAGACAAACAGTGCAGCCTTCTCCCCTTGGGGGCCCCCCTTAAGCAGGAGCCCCTGAGCCCCAGGTGGGCCCCTGCAGTGCATCTGCTGCAGGGGCTGTCATCTGCTGCTTCTCAGCAGCAGCAGCAGCAGCAGCAGCAGCAGCAGCAGCAAGGACAGGATTTGCTGCAGGGGGTAGCAGCAGAGCATGCAACCGAGACCTCTGATGCCTTCTCCTGCTCTGACTTTGGCTTCTGCAGCCTCTACACCCTCGACCCCCCCCTCAGCCCCCCCAGCCCCGCCAGCTGCAACGAGGTCCGCAGCAGCAGCAGCAGCAGCAGCAGCAGCAGCAGCAGCAGTAGTAGTAATAGCAGCAGCAGCAGCAGCAGTAACAGCTGTCTTCCTATAACCAGCGGCATCTATCTGGAGAGCTGCAACAACAGCAACAGCAACAACAACAGCAGCAACAGCAGCAGCAACAACAACAACAACAGCAGCAGCAGCAGCAGCAGCAGCAGCAGCAGCTGTCTGTACACCCCAGGTACAGCCGGGATCGATGCGGGGCTGGAGACGGAGGAGCTCGCTGCGCTGCAGCGAGCAGCACAGTCTCCCCACTGCTGCTGCATGCGCTCGCCAGCCCCAAAACTAAGCCGTTTGTTTTGTCATTCTCTCTCAGAGAAGGAGCTGTCTCTCCTGGCTCCTCCTCTCGGCCCAGCAGCAGCAGCAGCAACAGCAGCAGCAACAGCAACAGCAGCAGCAGCAGCAGCAGCAGCAGCAGCAACGAGCCCTGTAGGTGTTTCTGAGGTACCGCTTCCTGCCCCCGAATTGCTGCCTCCCTGCATCGACGACGAGCTGTCTCCAACAGCAGCAGCAACAGCAACAGCAGCAGCAGCAGCAGCAGCAGCAGCAGATACAGATGCATGCGAAGCTCTGGGGCCCTGTCTTGCTTCTGCTGTTCTATGGGGGCGCCAGCACTGGCGGCCTGAGGGGGGCCCCTTCTCTGTGTGGCAGACTATGGGGCGTTTGCCTCTGCCTCTGCCGCTGCAGCTGCAGCTATCTTTACCTCTGCCGCTGCAGCAGCAGCAGCAGCTGCTGCTGCAGCAGCACCAACGCCGTCCCCCTTATGTCTCCTCCTGTCTCTCTCTCGGTCTATCTTCTCGTCGTATTGGGGGCCCCAGGGGGGCCCCCCTCGGCTGCTGCCACGCGAGATCAGCTGGCTTGCTGCAGGCTTGGGGTGTATCTCCATGGGGGGCCCCCATACAGGAGGGGCCCCCGGGGCCCCCGGGGGGCCCCTGCTTCACAGGCAGCCCCAGGTGTCTCTGCAGGTCCGCCACGCTGCAGCAGCGCTGCAGCTGCTGCTGCTGCTCTCGCACGGATTTATCAACGAATAGAGAAAAGGGGACAGCAGCAACAAATAACAACTATAATAATATAAATAATATAAATAATATAAATAATATAAATAATATAAATAATATAAATAATATAAATAATATAAATAATAGTAAAGGAGGCAGAGAGGAGCAGCACCAAGCACACAGCAGCTGCTGTCGTCGACTGCTTGCAGCAAGACAGAACTGCCGCTGCTTCTCCCGCTGCAGGAGACACTCCAAGGTGGGGACAGGCAGCAGCAGCAGCAACAGCAGCAGCAGCAGCAGCAGCAGCAGCTGGGGGGGAGGAGGAGGAGGAGGAGGAGACAGCAGAGACAGGAGACAGTCAGCAGCAGCAGACGCGCAGCAGCAGCACCGCTCCAGCTGCAAGTGCCAGGGAAGCACCTGCAGCTCCGGATGCCCTGCAGCAGCAGCAGCAGCAGCAGCAGCAACAGCAGCAGCAGCAGCAGCAGCAGCAGGACAGCAAGCATCGCCGTCGCAGCAATGGGGCTGCATGCAGCTCAG
>NW_013576060.1:14971-15446 GCF_000499745.2 Eimeria mitis
ACAGCAGCAGCAGCAGCAGCAGCAGGACAGCAAGCATCGCCGTCGCAGCAATGGGGCTGCATGCAGCTCAGCAACGAGCTGCAAGCCGTCTATCCAGGCCCTGTCTCCGGTGTCTCCTCAGCTGCCCCTCTGCGTGGGGACTGCAGCAGGGGGCTGCTGTCTGCTGCTGGCTTGGGGGCCTCCCCGCTGCTGCTGCCTGGTCTCAGCAGCAGCAGCAGCAGCAGCAGCAGCAGCAGCAGCAACAACAGCAACCGCCGCGGGGGCCCCGACGGGCCCTCAGAGGGGTGGGGCCCCCGGGGGGCCCCCCGATCTTCTCTTCTCAGTCCCTCCCCTGAGCTGCATTGCTGCTGCTGCAGCACGAGAGACACAGGCAGCTGCTGCAGCACGAAGGTGTCGTCTCAGCTGCTCTCCGAGTGTCTAGGCAGGGGCCCCCCCATGCAAGCGGGGGGCCCCCCCCCCTGTCTCCTCCCCCCCC
>NW_013576061.1:0-1447 GCF_000499745.2 Eimeria mitis
ACACTGGAGATCGAGTGAAGGCGGGTTTTCCGTCTTGGGGTTCTGCTTCGGTTAAACCGCAAAGTGTATGGGGGCAGGTGCAGGAGATACAAACGCACGGTTTACTGCGTTTTTGGGTCAGCTAGCTGCGACTATCTATTTCGCTTTCAGCCAGTGCGTTGGCATCGCTGCATAGTGAGGCTACACCTGTGTATCAGGCTTCACCTGTCTTTTCGAGGCTGATTGGCTAGTTGATTCGCGGCGATGCGCAGTGGTGTTACCTGTATCTCGGGCAAAGTGGTACTTGTTCCCATCGTTGTGCATATGCAACAGTGGCGATATATTTGCATCGGGTAGCGGTGGCCTTTGGCGAGCTGTGTAACTGCAGTTTACGTGAATTACATTGTACGAGTCATTGGCAAGGCATATATAGTGTTTCACGTTATGCAGCGTGCATTGGTTTGGCGTTTGGCGTTCTTTGAGAGCGTCGTTGCGCGAGAAACCGTTTCTACACCTACCCGCGTGACAGGTGCGTATGGACCTGTGTTTGTCTGCTATCAAGACGGGTCGTTCCATATTCAGCCAGTAGGCCACTATAATAAGGCAATGCTTGCAAATGTTTGCGACGGTTAGCCGTGGCACTTTCCGGACTCTGCGATCATTGTTTGAGGCAACAAAACTTCTACGAGCTGCAGGTAGAACAAGCCGATGTTTCAGATACTGCGCTATGTGGCACAGGGTGGTCTCACGCATCCTGAACGCGCCCAACAGGACTTTTGTGCGTATCCGCGCTAACGGCTCGTCTGGAACTTTAACAACGGCAACAGCGACCCCTGGGATAAATGTTCATCGCAGGAACTTTCACCGCCAGTGGCTGCGAGCTTGAAATCTCCGCATGCACCCGTCCGTGCGAAATATCAGCGATTGTCATCGCAGGGCCAGCGAGTGTGTTGCTTTGCTCGAGCTGAAGGGCAACAGAAGCGACGGGTGCATCTGGCGAGCATATTTGTTGCATCGTTAGGAATATTATGCAAGGGTGGCAGAGGATTGGCAACGAGTAGGGCAGGCTTTGGTGGACTGCGTTGTTGCTGTCTCCGATTTCGTACTGTGTGGGAGCTGTTGGGAAGTAAGGACTGTATTCCGTTCCCTTTGCCATGCGCCGTTGTGACGTCGGGTGTGCTGGGAGATGGTGGTTGCGTGGAACAGCGTTGCGTTAGCTGTCTGTGTGAGGGGTGTGTCTGTGTCAAGAAGGACTGGTTTGTCGGACGTCCATCGCAGAACGTTTTGCTGCAAGCGCCTCTGAGTTTGTATTTTGCATATGGACCTGTGTTTGCGAGGTGAAAAGGACGGTCCTTGCCAACCCAGCCAGTGGGTTGCTCGATTTGAGGCGAAGCAGTACATAGGCTACGGGTGCATTTGAAGCGTAGTGGAGCTTGTTGCATTGCTAGGTATATGCAATTGTGGCAGA
>NW_013576061.1:1519-1929 GCF_000499745.2 Eimeria mitis
GCCGCGGCGCGGGGTGAACAAAGGCAGTGTTTCAGTGCCTGCGTCATGCACCCGTGTGGCTGTGGGTGTGGTGCGAGGTGCTGGTTGCGCTGAACAGCGCCCCCGTACATGTGCGCGTTAGAGTTGCGTCTGTGGTTTCAACAGCAACAGGGGCGGCTGCGTTCAGAGCTCAGAAAAGAGTGTTTCACCGGCAGTAGAGGAGAGTTAGTATTGCTTGTATACACGTGTGTTGGCGGGGTGCCAAGGATGGTCGTTGCAGAGCCAGCCAGTGTGTTGCTTTGTTCGAGCTGAAGGGCAACAGAAGCGACGGGCGCATCTGGGGAGCAGTTATACTTGTTAAATCGCTAGGTATATTATGCAAGGGTGGCAGAGGATTGGCAGCGAGTAGGGTGGGGTTTGGTGGACTGCGT
>NW_013576062.1:0-445 GCF_000499745.2 Eimeria mitis
CCCCCCCCCGCCTGTCGCTGCCTCCTGAATCTGGTAATTCTGCGCGCGGTGCTTTCAGATAGTCTTCTTTAAACGACGAAAAGAGTTTCAGAAGAACCGAACCACCAGTGTTTTGTGCGCGTACAGTACACCGTACCAACGATAAAAACCGAGTAACACTGATGAAGAAAGAAAAATCCAATAGAAGGCGATGTGATTGCTCCCCAGCAAATTCCGGAGGGGAAATGCGACTCCTGGCAGCCTCATTCATCTCCTTTAAATATCGCTATCACCTCTGCTTCATCTCGTTTAGATATCTCTCTCCTTTTTGCATCCTCTCATTTGAACATCATCATCACCTCTGCCTCTATCGAAAAGTAAGTGTTGCTGTGATGTGTGCAGCATACAAGAGAAGCAACGCGCACGCATCTTCGTTCTACAGCTTACCGGACTGTCACTAGGCGTG
>NW_013576062.1:469-1928 GCF_000499745.2 Eimeria mitis
CAGTGTGAAGCGGCCTGTAGTTAACATATAGTGCCGATGATCACCATCGAGAGTGAGAGTGATGGTAGAAACGCGCCAGATTACGTCTCCTAGAGAGACGATGAGGATTCACTGCAGGAACGAATACAATGTTTTCATGCTGGAGATGCTTTGTGCGAAATATCCTAGAATTACAAACTACAGTTCAACAAATACTCCAGTATCTGCCATTGCTTCCCTGGAGGTATACAATGGCTAACCATCGTATATACGAGCAAATTACCACGGGATATTTCGCATGCATTTCAGAAGTACTACATTTACACTTTCGTGTGGGTTTCACTCTCCGCTTCTCTGCTGAAGCATTTGTTCTTCTGTAGGATCATCACAATCTCCAGGCCAGCAGCCTCGCGTCGACGCAGTGCCGCCGGGTTTGTCGTTCCTTGGCGTTGTACTGCCGGACACTGCTTTCGGAGTTGTGTTGTGAAACAGCGGGAGATATTACTGAGGGGTCAAGCAGTTGGTTGTTGCTTGATATTTTGGTTTATACTTCAGTAGAACCAGATACTGGCAGCACGTATTCTTTCACGGCTCTGTGATATGCCTCTCTGCACGGGTCGTTGCATAAAGAAGTTCAAGTAGTTTTCCGCTGAACTCCTTCCTTACACACTATTGCTGTCGAAGCTACTGGTGAGATGAGAAACACGAGAGCGACATATGTGTTGTTGTCTAGGCAAGCCTAAAGCGATGGATAGAACAGAAGAGGGGGTTAACAGTGACAAGAGAAGAAAAACAGATAAATCGAATTAAAGACTTCAAAAAGAGCTGCCAGCAAAGCGCACTAAAAAAGGCAGAAGATGATAGCCTTCGCAGGCGCTGTTGTTTTATTTAATTTATTTTATGTAGGGAGCTGGAACGAGTTGCATGGAGGGTAAGTGTTTCCCCTGTTAGTGCCAACGCAAAGAAAGCTGCTACTACAGCTTCTGCTGCGGCGTAAGAGCCGGCGAGGGGTTTTCTTTTGTTCTCAGAGATTCACGTTGCTCAGCTTTCGCAGAAAAACCAGGGGATCCACAGCTACCACTGCTACTGCTGGTGGTGTTTTTGTTGCTGCTGCTGTTGGCTCCATCACTGTTATTCCTGCAGCTTCCGACGCCGTTCATGCTGCCTCCACTGGCGGTGCTGTTGTTGCCGCAGTTGGTACCATTTGTGGTTTGCGCTGAGAGTTCGCTCACCGGAGCAGTCTGCTGCTGCTGCTGCTGCTGCTGCTGCAGTTGCTGTTGCTGTACGTTCTGCTGTTGATGCTGCCCTTGCGTTGCCAGGGCTTTTCCAACTGTATGCTGGTCCTCACAAGACACAGGGTCACTACCATCTACAGTGTAATGAATGCAACACTCTGCATCCACCCGTACACCCAGCTGACGCATCCGGAGGCTGTTACCCCCGCTTGAAGCGCCCAAGCCAGAGAGCTCGATGTAGTGAG
>NW_013576063.1:0-1270 GCF_000499745.2 Eimeria mitis
CCTCCCCCCTCCCCCTCTCCCCCCTAAACCCTAAACCCTAAACCCTAAACCCTGACCTGGTGACTCTAGCTAGCATACCAGCTAGATGGCTGGTGACGTTGCCTGCATCATCAGTAAGGTTTCCGAGGGTTTGTGCGTCTCTTACAGCAGTAAGAAACTGATAGAGAGCCAGCGATGCATCCACAGCAACAACGCGGCCAAGGAGAGAGGCCCGGGCCTCTACATGCACAGCTGATGGGGCTTGATCCGCCAGAAACTTCATCAAACCCTTTATACCCATCGTTATAGATACGAAACCCTAAACCCTAAACCCTAAATAAACCCTAAACCCTAAACCCTAAATAAACCCTAAACCCTAGGAAGGGGGAAGGGAGAGTTAATGCGGGGGAAATGTTAAAAGATATTCTGTGGAGAAGGGGAATACTCAAACACGCTTATACACACAACACAGACCCTAAACCCTTAACCCTAAACCCTAAACCCTTAAAGGTGCCTGCGGCTGCACCCGACGCAGCTGCATGCATGCATGCATATGCATGCATGCATGCATGCAGAGCGTATTGGAAGAAGAAAAGAAAAGAAAAAAAAAGAAAAAAACCAGGTGTACATACACCCTCGCTAGACGGCAAGTCAGGGGGTGGCTGTAAACCACCAAACCCTAAACCCTAAACCCTAAACCCTAAACCCTAAACCCTAAACCCTAAACCCTAATTATTTAAATTAAATTCGAAAACAACAAATCTTTTTTAGCATCTACACAAGCAAAAAATAAACAACAAAGGGGGGCTGTGTTTCTGGGGTGTATGCATGGGTGGCTGGGGTTGTGCTGGGGTGTATAGGCAGGTGTATATATAGTTAATATATACTTTTTCAAAAATAAATTAAATATAATATTTGCTTTTGAGTTTATTTTATTATTAATTTAAAAAATACAACAACGAACATATAATTAACCGCAGACAGACCATCGGGCTGGGGCTGCTGCTGTGTTGCTGCAGCAGCAGCAGCAGCAGCAGCAGCAGCAGCAGCAGTACCACCAGTATCTCTGCATGCATGCATGCATGCATGCGTCTTCTGTATTTTCTCGTGGTGTTTGTTTGTCTTGTCTAAATGTATGTTGTCTTCTGCGTGCTGCAACAACTAAAAAAAAAGAAAAAACAGAAAACAAACAAAAACTCTTCATTTCCTCTATCTCATGCTGCAGCAGCAGGAGCCAAAGCCTCATACAACCTGCAGCACTAGACCTCTGCAGCACAAACTAGGTGCATCA
>NW_013576063.1:1527-1775 GCF_000499745.2 Eimeria mitis
CAGCAGCAGCAGTAGCAGCAGCAGCAGTAGCAGCAGGAGCAGGTGTGCGTAGCTAAGAATGCATGAGAAGGAGCAGCAGAAGCACCAGAGACAACAGCAGCAACAGCAGCAGCAGCAGTAGCAGGGTGTGCTGCTGCTGCTGCTGCTGCTGCTGCTGCTGCTGCTGCTGCTGCTAGCAAGCAGCAGGAGCCAAAGCCTCATACAACCTGCAGCACTAGACCTCTGCAGCACAAACTAGGTGCATCAGC
>NW_013576064.1:1575-1926 GCF_000499745.2 Eimeria mitis
CCACCATAACCAGAACAACCCCACCAAGAAGAATAAATAAAAATAAAAAAGATAAAAGGAAAAATAAAAACAAAAACAAACAAAGAAAAAAAAATAAACACAAAAAAAATAAAGCCCCTTACTGCTGAGAGCTTTGGCGGCAAGTGCCTCCGTAGCATACTCAACAAAAGCAACTTTATAAAAAAAAATAAAAAAACAAAAAAATAAAAAAATAAAAAAATAAAAACACCACCATAACCGCCAGAACCCCACGAAAAAGAATAAAAACAAAAAAAACAAATAAAACAAAAAAAAGAAAAAAAAATAAACCCTTACTGCTGAGAGCTTTAGCAGCAAGTGTCTCCGTAGCAT
>NW_013576065.1:0-1083 GCF_000499745.2 Eimeria mitis
TGCATGCATGCAGCTACCCGCCGACAATAGACATAGGAATGGCTGTATCTTTATCTGATGGTTTAGTGACGCCTGTATTGAAGGATGTGGGTAGAAGAAATATAAAGGAGATAGCAGCAAGCTGGCAGCAGCAGCTAGCAGCAGCAAGAAATAATAATTTTGCTGCTGCTTGTCTTTCTGGTGCTTCTTTTTATATATCTAATTTAGGGGGTTCTGACGTTCACTCATTTGACTCTATTCTCCCTGCTGCATGCGGATGTATACTTGCTGTTGGGGCGGTGCAGCAGATATACTCTCCTCCTGCTGCTGCTCCTGCTGCTGCTGCTGCTGCTGCTGCTGCTGCTGCTCCTGCTCCTGCTGCTGCTGCTGCTGCAGCAGCAAAAAAAATTATGCATGTTACGCTTACTTGTGATCATCGGCATATATATGGACAACATGCAGCTGACTTCCTCAAGGTATTTATTTTTTGTTTTATTTTTTTATTTTTTTTATTTATTTATTTAATTTATTTTGTTTATTTTATTTTATTTATTTTTATTTATTTGCTTTATGTATTTTGTTTATTTATGTGTTTTGTTTTTTGTTTTGTTTATTTTTGTTTGTGTCTATCTCTATTTTTCTCTTTTTTATTTTTGTTTTTGTCTCCTTTTCTCTCTGTCTCTTTCTCTCTTTTTTATATTTCTCTTTCTTTCTCTTTTTCTTTCTGTCTCTTTGTCTCTCTTTCTGTCTCTCTTTTTTGTATCCTTCTCTGTCTCTCCTTCTCTGTCTCTCTTTCTCTCTTTCTCTCTGTCTCTCTTTCTTTTTTTCTTTCTGTCTCTCTTTCTCTGTCTCTCTTGCTCTGTCTCTCTTTCTCTGTCTCTTTCTTTGTCTGTATAGATTCATTTATTTACATATCTCTATATCTTTATTATATATATTATATCTATTATATATTTATTATGTGTTATATATGCATAAAATATATATTATGTATAATATATATAATATATATATATTATATACAATATATATAGACATATATATATATATATATATATATATATATATATATATATATATATATACAGATGCACATATATTATG
>NW_013576065.1:1104-1926 GCF_000499745.2 Eimeria mitis
CAGATGCACATATATTATGTATCTGTATTATTTGTTTATTTTATTTTTTTTTATTTTTATTTTATTTTTGTTTTTTGTTTTTTTTCTTTTTTTGTTTGTTTTAGGATTTGGCTTCTTTGATAGAGAACGCCCCAATTTCTCTCTTACTAGCATAAACACATTTTGCTGCTAATGCTGCAGCAGCAGCAGCAGCAGCAGCAGCAACAGCAGCAGCAGCAACAGCAGCAGCAATAGCTGCAGCAATTGCTGCTGCTGCTGCTGCCTTAGTGGCATGCGTTCTTATCCAGCTTCTGCTGCTAAAGGAGCAGCAGCAGCAATAGCAGCAGCAACAACAGCAGCAACAGCAACAATAGCAGTAGCAACAGCAGAAGCAGCTGCAGCAGCAGCAGCAGCTGCAGCAGCAGCAGCAGCTGCAGCAGCAGCAGCAGCTGCTGCAGCAGCAGCAGCAAACACTGAGCTGTTGAAGAGGTGCGATTTGAAGCGGAAAGTTTCTGTAAGGCACCAGCCAGACAGCAGCAGCAGCAGCAGCAGCAGCAGCAGCAGCAGCAGCAGCAGCAGCAAGAGCTGCTGCTGCTGCTGCAGCAGAAGCGGCTGCAGCAACAGATGCAGCAGCAGCAGCAGCAGCAAGAGCTGCTGCTGCTGCGACAGAAGCAAGAGCTGCTGCTGCTGCACCAGAAGCACAAGCGGATGCAGCAACAGATGCAGCAACACCAGCAGCAGCAGCAGCAGCAGCAGCAGCAAGAGCTGCTGCTGCTGCTGCTGCTGCAGATAGCTGTGATATTGCCTTGTAATATAATAACAGTTTGATAGATCTTATATTTA
>NW_013576066.1:0-1117 GCF_000499745.2 Eimeria mitis
ACCAGAAGCGAACCCCCAAAACAGGAGGGCTGATGCATACTACAGATTAGTTGTGGAGGCACTTTCCGAGCGCCTCCTCTTGCACACACATCAATCGTGGTCTACTCTCAGTTGAGGAGGCGACCCACTGCTGGGCACCTCGTCGCATTTGTACACGCGTAACGCTTGCACGTCATATAGCAGGAAGTGCCTTTACAGCTGTAACGAATCACGAAAAATACCGCCTTCGTCAACTGTCCAGATATGACCGGCGCTGCGATTCTTAGACAATGGAAGAGTTCAATGTTTCTGGAGGTGTACTTTTCTCGTGAAAGTACCCCGGCAATGTTACAATTGCGATTGACATCTTGTGTATTAGAAGGTCGAGCAGCGATCGATAAGCAAGTGTAACACTTTTCCGGAGCACATACGAACTTTGCACCCTTATCCTGTCACTAGCAAGCGGAAAAGCTACGGCATGGTTCTAACAAACTAAACACGAGAAGCTGTTGGTAGACAGTTATAGACAGAGGTATCTATATCATTGGTGAGCAGATGCCGCAAAGTGGGCTCGGTGCTTGCACTTCGATGGTTCATAGCAAGCTTTCACCCTGTAGAGAGGCAATAGGCCTCTAGAGGGAACTAGGGGGGTGAAATGGAGGACTTTGCTGAAGGCGTGGAGTACATACACAACAGATAGGAAGAATACCAGTTTTATTACCTTACCTGAGTGGGAAGGATTTGATGTCGAAAAATTCCAGAAGTAGGGCCTAAGGTATTGGACCTCCGGTTACAAGCCCCACACAAAAAGGATTAAACATCTAGAACAAGCAGCACACGTGGAGAATCCAGTATTCGGAAAGCTGGGGGGACGTGCCGGGCGGCATGCCTGCTGCAAGCCTGCAGCAAACAGGATAGGACGTCTCGATATTGTAGACGTACAAAGGGAACTAAGGATTAACTACTGTTGAGTGTGGATAGGCCTTGCAGCAGAGCCTTGCACCAGGGGCTGCAACAAGTTGTAGCGCAACAGATGAAAGGCCGTCTAGCATGGTCTGCCTGCACAGGAGCCTTCACATGGGGTTGGTAGGTTGGGTGTAAGCAAATACAGACGTTCTACAAGTGAACCAGAGGTAAA
>NW_013576066.1:1208-1926 GCF_000499745.2 Eimeria mitis
CCCCCATTCCATGCTGCCTCCTCCCCGCAACACCCAGGCCCCGAGCTCAGCGCCTAGGACGCCTGATAACAGGTGAAGGAGGTCAGCTCCCCTTGGGAAACTCTTACTTTAAGTATTTACCTACATTGTAGCTCGCTTCTGTCCTTGATTCAGAGAGCAAGCGTCGTCGGCTGACCCTCGCCCAAGCCGAACCTTGGGACTGGTGAGGTAAACCGCTCTTGAGTAATTCTTATCTTAAGCATTTTGACTCTGTAGGAGCTCGGGACGGTCCTCGGCTAAGGTGGAGGAGTCGGGCTGCTGAACAGCTCGTTCCGACGACTATCTCTTCCAAATATATGTGAGGCGCAGCCACGCATCCCCCGAACAATATGATCCTTCACCATTTGCCCCACTCAAAATTTATGTACTTCCGCTTGCTAATAAACCTATACTGCTTCTTTCTAAGATCCAGCATATATGTGTTTGCCTGGCTACCTGGCTGGCGGGTCTCTAGTCGATGAGATAGAGGGGAGTGTTGGAGTGCAAAGGCCTATAAATTATTCTCACAGAAATAGAAAACAAGGAAAAAGAGAAGGATGTGAACTTTATAGCTCTACCGTGCATATTTCAGTGCATATTTCAATGCGTGGGGCGTGACTCTAGCAACAGCACCGGGCTACTGTGGAGTGCTGCGGCGGAGCTTCATCTCAGAGGCGAGTTTGTCTGAAATAGGCCCCAC
>NW_013576067.1:0-1645 GCF_000499745.2 Eimeria mitis
AATTGTGTGCAAAAAGACAATGATTGTCACTAATGTTTGAGTATGTAGGCTGGTGTGTCGTGTTACCACTTTAAAAGAGCAACATTACAACGTTATAGCTGGCGAAGCTTGCTACTCCCGCAGTTTGTGCGTCAAATGCACTGTAGTGGTGCTCCAAGTATGTGACCAGTGGCGAGTACTCCTGGAGTGCAGTATGCTTTACTATTAGCTTTATCCTAGCGTGTTTTATTACTTGTGAACCGCAGCCGTTGTCGAGAGTTTGAGTAACGGAAAGACCACTTCAACTGTGAATTGAGGTAACTGCACAGGATGTGGGTAATGATACTTTAACGCCCAATTAATAGCATTTCCGTGAACCGCACGGTGTTCCCTGCTACAGGCAGGAAGGGTTGTTAACACGCTCTGTTAAGAGCTTTTCTGGGTGCGTTGCAAAGAGGCGTGTCCACTGGCGCGTGCATTCTCTAGCGGCTAACCTGTTTTTGTCGTAGTGTAGCTTCTGTATTTATACTGTACATAGTGTATCCGGATCAACTTCGGCTCATTTTATTACGGCGTGCAACACAGTGCTGTGGAACTCTACAGAACAGCTGTACTGCAGTTCGTCTAGGCGAAAACGCCAGCGGAGGCAAAATCAATGGAAAGTCAGGCCCTACGAGGTATTCACGTACGCGGACTCCTTTTGCGTTTGTTCGAGCTGCTTGTGAACAAGTAAGCCCGAAACTACCAGATAGTGCGTTTGACGAGCGATGCGAAGCACCGAAAAGAAATTGCCTTCGAATAAAAGTGTCATTTTTATCAGCAAATGATGCTTGATGGACTGCAGGATTGTAGCGCAATGTGGGTACGCGTTTGTGCGCGCAGTTCACTGCCAGTGCCTGCTAATTGAGGTCTTTTCTGAACTGAATTATAAAATCTGCCTTACACTGATTTGTAGTGAGACTTGCTTCCTTTTGATAGATTACCGAGGATGTTGTTCAAGTTGCATAGTGGATCACCTTATAATGGAGCACGTTATGTTGCTTTTCATTGCATCACCAGCTTCTATTTGATCGCAGTACAATGTATTTGTCTACATAGTTGTGGTCTCCAATCGAGACAGCTATGCTAATCTCACTGGTACATCCGCTGCGTGCATACAGAGTGTGCATGGCTAAGACTCATCTTTCCTGCAGCAAGTAAGTTGCATCCGCTGCACTAGCCACTGACAGCATTAGAGCGAGTGCAGAGACGAGAAAAACATGACGATTCTCCTGAAGTCGGCGCCTAAGCAGCGTCTAGGGTTTGCACGCCATTCTGTTTCTCTGCGAAGACGATTGGATGGCTGACAACCTTTGTCCTAGGGCTGTGCACTTCCTTCTCCTGTTTATGTGCTGACGTTTGGGAGTGTCCATTGTTGATAGTCTTCAGTCTAATTTTCCAGACTTTGTCCGAGAAGCTGTGATCTAGTACCTTAGACGCCATACACTCTGTAGCGACTGTGAAACCTGCGGGTGCTTTGTCAGTGCTGTAATAGGTTAGTGCTATTTTCTCTCTGGAAGGGCTACGCCTAGCTCGCGGTGAGAACAGTAGAAATTCGCCTCTTGCGGGCTCTCATCGTTTGTGGGGCTAATAGTTTTTTTGACTGATGATGATGTTGCTAGCTCAT
>NW_013576067.1:1745-2016 GCF_000499745.2 Eimeria mitis
GTTAGCTCATGCAGTAAGCAGGAAAAATGCGGCGCACACCGCCAGCGGTCTTCCGTCTGAAGGCATGCAGTATTACGGGGAGCTTCCGTTTCAGATTCATCATCATGCGAGGCTTACGTTAAATCTTAGCGGGTAGGTTATGAGCCATACAGGAAATGAATAAGGGCATATTGAGTAGTGCAAGCAGACGTGATGTGCCAATGTGCTTGGATGCCTGGGTGTTGCACTGGTGTTGGGGGGGTGACGTTCCCAGAGCCAGGTATATCGAACG
>NW_013576068.1:0-322 GCF_000499745.2 Eimeria mitis
AAAATAAAATAAAAATAATAAAAACAACAATGTAAGTAAAGAAAAAAAAATAGGAAAAGAGGAACACAAACAGATGTCCATACACCCGAAATACAGCAGCAGCAGCAGCAGCACCACCACCAGCACCAACAGCAGCACCACCAACAGCAACAGCAACAGCAGCAGCAGCACCACCACCACCAGCACCAACAGCAGCACCACCAGCACCAACAGCAGCACCACCACCACCAACAGCAACAGCAACAGCAACAGCACCACCACCACCAGCACCAACAGCATCAGCAGCCCCAACAGCAGCAGCAGCAGCAGCAGCAGCAGCAGC
>NW_013576068.1:498-934 GCF_000499745.2 Eimeria mitis
TTAGTTTTTTTGCTGCTGCTGTTGCTGCTCTTGCTGCTGCTACTACTGTTGCTGCTGCTCCTGCTGCTGTTGCTGCTGCTGCTGCTGCTGACCTCTTTGAGTTTAGGGTTTAGGGCTGCTGCTGCTACTACTAGTACTACTGCTGCTAGTACTACTGCTGCTGCAGCAGCTGCTGCTGCAGCAGCTGCTACTCCTACTACTACTGCTGCTGCTGCAGCAACTGCTGCTGCTGCTGCTGCTGCAGCAGCTCCTGCAGCTGCTGCTGCTGCTGCTGCGACTACTACTGCTACTACTACTGCTGCTGCAGTAGCTGCTGCAGCAGCTGCTACTCCTCCTCCTCCTACTGCTGCTGCTGCTGCTGCTGCAGCTGCTGCTGCTGCTGCTGCTGCTGCTGACCTCTTTGAGTTTCTCTGGCTGCGGTAGAATTTGTTTAATA
>NW_013576068.1:997-1350 GCF_000499745.2 Eimeria mitis
TATTTTTTTGTTTTGTTTTGGTTTTTATTTTTGTTTTTTTTTTTGTTTGTTTGTTTATTTGTTTGTTTGTGTTTAGTTGTGTTTATTTGTTTGTTTGTTTGTTTGTGTTTATTTGTGTTTATTTATTTGTGTTTATTTTATTTGTCTGCCGGAATGAATAGTGTACAGGCTGAGGCAATACAAAAAAAATATAAATAAATATAAATAAATATAAATAAATATAAATAAATATAAATATAAATAAATAAATATAAATAAATAAATATAAATATAAATAAATATTAATAAATATAAATAGAAAGGAAAAATATCGTTTTATGTTTGTTTGTTTTATATATTTAATGTATGGCTCT
>NW_013576068.1:1450-1699 GCF_000499745.2 Eimeria mitis
TAAATAAATATAAATAAATATAAATAAATATAAGTATAAATAAATAAATATAAATATAAATAAATATAAATAAATATAAATAGAAAGGAAAAATATCGTTTTATGTTTGTTTGTTTTATATATTTAATGTATGGCTCTGCCGGCTGAGGCAATACAAAAAAATAAATATAAATATAAACAAATAAATAAAAATAAAAAACAAAAATAAAAATAAATATTTATTTTTATTTTTGTTTTTTATTTTTATTT
>NW_013576068.1:3004-3175 GCF_000499745.2 Eimeria mitis
ATGTTTATTTATTTTTATTTATTTATATTTGTTGGTTTTATACAGTTGATGTATGGCTCTGGCGGGATCAATAGTAGGCACGCTGAGGCAATACAAAAAAAAAAAATAAATAAATATAAATAAATATAAATAAATATAAATAAATATAAATAAATATAAATAAATATAAAT
>NW_013576068.1:3275-3678 GCF_000499745.2 Eimeria mitis
GATAAATAAATATAAATAAATATAAATAAATATAAATAAATATAAATAAATATAAATACAAATAAATACAAATAAATATAAATATAAATAAATATAAATAAATATAAATATAAATAAATACAAATAAATATAAATAAATAGATATAAATAAAAATAAATATTTTTTATAGATTTGATGCACGGCTCGGGTCCATACAACAAAAAAAATTATTTTATTTTTATTTATTTATTTGTTTATATTTATTTTTATTTATTTATTTATTTATTTATATTTGTGTTTATATTTATATTTATATTTATATTTATTTATTTTATATTTGTGTTTATATTTTGTTTTTATATTTATTTATATTTATCGGTTTTATAGATTTGATGTATGGCTCTGAATAGTATACAGGCTGAG
>NW_013576068.1:4110-4387 GCF_000499745.2 Eimeria mitis
AGATAGAGAGATGGATGGATAGATAGGTATACAGAAAAATAAATAAATAAATATATAAACATTTATATATATATATATATATATATATATATATATATAATATAAAAATAAATAAATAAAAACAAATAGAAATACACAAACAAAGATAAACAAGCAAAGATAAACAAAAACAAATAAACATATAAAAAGAGACAAACAAATATAAATAAACAAAGAGAAACGAAAATAAATAAATAAACAAAAATAAATAAACAAATATGAATAAACAAAAACAGAA
>NW_013576068.1:4487-4563 GCF_000499745.2 Eimeria mitis
GATATTAAAATCTAGGGCAATGAGGGTATATATAAAAGCGCAATAAAAACGGGAGTGTTTATCTACTGAAGGGTTT
>NW_013576068.1:4663-5218 GCF_000499745.2 Eimeria mitis
GCAAACAAAAACAAAAAAAAGAGGAGCCGTTGCTGCGGTGTATAAAAGAACAGACCTGAACAAAGGCGTGCATATTATGCCTGTACACACACAAACCCCAAACCCTAAACCCTAAACCCTAAACCCTAAACCCTAAACCCTAAACCCTAGATATAAAAATCTAGGGCAATGAGGGTATATATAAAAGCGCAATAAAAACGGGAGTGTTTATCTACTGAAGGGTTTACACTTTTATAGTTTCTATATAAACATTCCTAGGGTTTAGGGTTTAGGGTTTAGGGTTTAGGGTTTTACTCTTGGTACTGCTGCGCCCCGCGGTGACCCCGGCCAGCCCCCGCCCGGCTGAAATCTCGTACACTCTGGCCAAACAAAACTCGAAACAAATCCTGCAGCAGCAGCAGCAGCAGCAGCAGCAGCAGCAGCAGCAGCAGCAACAGCAGCAGCAGTATAAAATAAATAAAAAGTAAAAAGCAGCAAAAAAAACCAAAAAAAAAACCAAAAAAAAAAAAAAAAAAAAAAAAAAAAAAAAAAAAAAAAAAAAAAAAAAAAAAAAAA
>NW_013576068.1:5318-5458 GCF_000499745.2 Eimeria mitis
TAAAATAAATAAATAAATAAATATACACTCGCTTTTAGGTGTATGTATGTGTGTACTTTGTTTGCCTAAAGATGTATACGAGAAAGAAAACAAACAAACCCTAAACCCTAAACCCTAAACCCTAAACCCTAGAAACCCTA
>NW_013576068.1:8255-8857 GCF_000499745.2 Eimeria mitis
CTTGCTGCTGCGCTGCTGCTGCGTAACCGCCAGCTAATCCTAGGCGTTTGTTGTCGCTTTCCTTTTTATATTTTATTTTAATTATAATTAAAATAATTTATTTATTTATTTTGAATGTTTTACAGAAAAAAAAAACACAGAGAGGCATACAAACGTCTACTGCTGAGGTGTACATACACCTCACCGCTTCGCTGCTGCAAGCAGCAGCAACGTATCAAGCATTCGGCTGTCTCTGTGTTTTATTATTTATTTATTATTAATTAAAACAATTTAATTTTATTTATTTTGTTATATTCTCTAATCAACACAAACAAAAGCGAGATTACTAGCAGCAGCAGCAGCAGCAGCAGCAGCAGCAGCAGCAGCTCTACTGCAGCACACAGCCAATACAGCAGAAACAGAAAACAATTATATAAACAAAACAAAATATAATTAAATAAAATATTATATAATATAATTATTTTATAAAAATAAAAATATAACTGGTTAATATAAGCCACATCAAATATACATATATTTATACTTATACTTCTATTCATAATATATATATATATATATATATATATATATATATATATATATATATATATATATATATATAT
>NW_013576068.1:8884-9036 GCF_000499745.2 Eimeria mitis
CACTAACCACTAACTTGTAATATTTTCTGCTGTATATACAGCAGCTTCTAGGCACTAACAAAACTACAACAGCCTGGCACCAAGCAGCAGCAGCAGCAGCAGCAGCAACAGCAACAGCAGCAGCAGCAACAGCAGCAGCAGCAGCAGCAACA
>NW_013576068.1:9175-9502 GCF_000499745.2 Eimeria mitis
TGTATGATAGTAATATAATAATATATTTGTATCTGTTCGTATTATAATAATAAATAAATTTATAATAAAACAATAAAATTTTTTATAGAATAAAATAATAAATTTGTGTATCAATATATTTATATTTATATAAATATAAATATATTTATTTATTTATTTATTTATTTATTTATTTATTTATTTATTTATTTATTTATAAAATAAATAAATAAAAGAGTTACCGCCAGCATATGCGGCAGCGTAGAGAGCGGGGGAGGCAAACATGGTGATAGAGATGGTTGCAGGGGAAAGCAGCAATATACCACTTGCTGCTGCTGCTGCTGCTGC
>NW_013576068.1:9624-10130 GCF_000499745.2 Eimeria mitis
ACTGCTGTTTGTCTCCTACCCAGGCCATCGCTTCTTGCTGCTATATTCACGCATACACCGCGCAGCCGCTGCTGCAGCAGCAGCTGCAGCAGCAGGTAGCTGTCCTGTGCTGCTGCTGCACATACATCCGATAAGAAACTCCTCTCCCTCTCCACCACACGCAGCAACTCTACCTGCAACAGCAGCAGCAGCAACAGCAGCAACAGCAGCAGCAACAGCAGCAGCAGCAGCAACAGCAGCAGCAGCAACAGCGGCAGCAGCAGCGGCAGCAACAGCGGCAGCAGCAGTAGCAACACCAGCACCAGCAGCAGCAGCAGCAACAGCAGATAAGAATAAAGCTTCACTATGTTCAAGGTCATTCATTGACATTCGCATGCACCGGCAGCAGCAGCAGCAGCAGCAACAGCAACAGCAGCAGCAGCAGCAGCAGCAACAGCAGCAACAGCAGCAACAGCAGCAACAGCAGCAGCAACGGCGAATCTAGCTTTTCTCTCGACATCCTGCAG
>NW_013576068.1:10230-10633 GCF_000499745.2 Eimeria mitis
GCAGCAGCAGCAGCAGCAACAGCAGATGAGAATAAAGCTTCACTATGATCAGGGTCATTCATTGACATTCGCATGCAGCAGCAGCAGCAGCAGCAGCAGCAGCAGCAACAGCAACAGCAACAGCAGCAACAGCAGCAACAGCAGCAGCAACGGCGAATCTAGCTTTTCTCTCGACATCCTGCAGCAGCAAGACATCAATTTGTCGTTTATTTAATATAATATAATTAAATATAATTTATTTTTATTTTATTTTATTTTATTTTATTTTATTTTATTTTATTTTATTTTATTTATTTGTTGCTGCAGCAGCAGCAGCAGCTCACCAGCGACTGCTTGAGAACAGCAACGTGGCTGTCTGCTGCTGCTGCACACAGATCATTAAGAGCAGCAGCAGCAGCAGCAG
>NW_013576068.1:10733-11014 GCF_000499745.2 Eimeria mitis
ATATTTGTTGCTGCAGCAGCAGCAGCAGCTCACCAGAGACTGCTTGAGAGCAGCAACGTGGCTGTCTGCTGCTGCTGCACACAGATCATTAAGAGCAGCAGCAGCAGCAGCAGCTTCGCTGCAGAAGCGAGCTTCTCTCTCTAGCCTTGTCAGACTGCTGCTGCTGCTGCTGCTGCTGCTGTTGCTGCTGTTGCTGCTGCTGCTGCTGCACCGCATGTAGCTGCGCAGCACTGCAGCAAGAACCTCACCCAGCAGCAGCGTGAATACGGCGCTCCTCAGGG
>NW_013576068.1:11114-11260 GCF_000499745.2 Eimeria mitis
TGCAGCGCATGTAGCTGCGCAGCACTGCAGCAAGAACCTCACCCAGCAGCAGCGTGAATACGGCGCTCCTCAGGGACTGCTGCTGCTGCAGCAAGAAATGCTGCGTCATCGGGTTGGCTTCGTATGTGTTGATAGTTAGAGCAGCA
>NW_013576068.1:11363-11508 GCF_000499745.2 Eimeria mitis
TTCCTCCTCCTCGCGTTGCTGTTTCTGCTTCTGTTGCAGCAGCAGCTGCTGCTGCTGCTGCTTCTGCTGCTGCTGCTGCTGCTGCTGCAGCAAGAAATGCTGCGTCATCGGGTTGGCTTCGTATGTGTTGATAGTTAGAGCAGCA
>NW_013576068.1:11744-12014 GCF_000499745.2 Eimeria mitis
GCTGCTCCTGCTGCTGCTGCTGCTGATGATGATGATGATGTTGAGGGTGCTGCTGCTGCTGCTGCTGCTGTTGCTGCTGCATGCGGGAGCTGCTGCTGCTCTTCCTGCTGCATTTGCTGCAGCGCGAGCAGCAGATTTGGATCGTCTCCATTGCAGCAGCTCATCGCGAACTGCTGCTGCTGCAGTTCTTGCTGCAGTCCCTGCTGCTGCTGCTGCTGCTGCTGCTGCTGCTGCTGCTGCTGCTGCCAGCAGGCTCTCTTGCCCCCCAGG
>NW_013576068.1:12114-13254 GCF_000499745.2 Eimeria mitis
CCTGCTGCTGCTGCTCCTGCTGCTGCTGCTGATGATGATGTTGAGGGTGCTGCTGCTGCTGCTGCTGCTGTTGCTGCTGCATGCGGGAGCTGCTGCTGCTCTTCCTCCTGCATTTGCTGCAGCGCGAGCAGCAGATTGGGATCGTCTCCATTGCAGCAGCTCATCGCGAACTGCTGCTGCTGCAGTTCCTGCTGCAGTCCCTGCTGCTGCTGCTGCTGCTGCTGCTGCTGCTGCTGCTGCTGCTGCTGCTGCCAGCAGGCTCTCTTGCCCCCCAGGTGTCTGCGCAGACACCCCAGCGCAGGCTGCAGTGTATAGGCAGCAGAACTAAACTGCAGCGACAGCAAACCAACGGCATCCTTGAACGAACTCTCCAGCAGCTGCAGCGTCCCCTGCAGCAGCAGCAGCAGCAGCAGCAGCAACAGCAGCAGCAGCAACAGCAGCAGCAGCAGCAACAGCAGCAGCAGAAACAGCAGCAGCAGAGCACATTTAATCCATTACTGATAGGAAAGAAAACAACGGGGGGAGATGAGCCCTCATGCTGCTGCTGCTGCTGCTGCTGCTGCTGCTGCTTCTGCTGCTGCTGCTGCTGCTGCTATGTGACTCTCCTAGTGCAGCGAAACCCAACCCACAGCAGCCGCAGCAGCAACATAGCCAGCAGCAGCAACATAAACAGCAGCAGCAGCGCTAGCAGCAGCAGCAGCACCAGCAGCAGCAGTAGCAGCATCAGCAGCAGCACCAGCAGCAGCACCACCACCAGCATCCCCAGCAGCATCAGCAGCAGCAACAGCATCAGCATCAGCATCAGCACCACCAGCACCAGCAGCAGCATCAGCAGCACCACCAGCACCAGCAGCAGCATCAGCAGCAGCAACAGCAGCAGCAGCAGCAGCAGCAGCAGCAGCAGACCTCAACAGCTCCGCTGCGTTCTAGGAGTGCAGCAGTGAGCTCAAGGGCTTTATGCTGCGCCGCCAGCAGCAGCAGCTGCTCCACCAGCTCCCCCGGGATCGCCTCCTCCGGCGGCAGCAGCTGCTGCAGCACTGCTGCAGCACGAGAACGATCCAAGCAGCATAAGAGAGAGAAATACCTGCAGCACCAGCAGCAGCAGCAACAGCAGCAGCAGCAGCAGCAGCAGCAGCAGCA
>NW_013576068.1:13354-13765 GCF_000499745.2 Eimeria mitis
AGCAGCAGAGCACATTTAATCCATTAAATAGCGGGGGGAGATGAGCCCTCATGCTGCTGCTGCTGCTGCTGCTGCTTCTGCTGCTGCTGCTGCTGCTATGTGACTCTCCTAGTGCAGCGAAACCCAACCCACAGCAGCAGCAGCAGCAACATAGCCAGCAGCAGCAACATAACCAGCAGCAGCGGTGCTAGCAGCAGCAGCAGCACAAGCAGCAGCAGCAGCACCAGCAGCAGCAGTAGCAGCATCAGCAGCAGCATCAGCAGCACCACCAGCATCCCCAGCAGCATCAGCAGCAACACCAGCAGCATCAGCATCAGCACCACCAGCAGCAGCATCAGCATCAGCAACAGCAGCAGCAGCAGCAGCAGCAGCAGCAGCAGACCTCAACAGCTCCGCTGCGTTCTAGGAGTG
>NW_013576068.1:14017-14192 GCF_000499745.2 Eimeria mitis
ACTGCTACGCATGCAACAGCAGCAGTTGTTGCTGCTGCTGGTGCTTGCTGCTGCTGCCTCTATTCTTATTGTTCGTGCTGCTGCTGCTGCTGCTGCTGCTGTTGCTGCTGCTGCTGCTGCTGCTGGTGCTTGCCTGGGCAGTTCAGCATGCAGGAACTCCGTATAGCTTTGCTGC
>NW_013576068.1:14203-14563 GCF_000499745.2 Eimeria mitis
TTGCTGCTGCTGCTGCTGCTGCTGCTGCTGCTGTTGGGTTCGCTGGGGAGCAGCAGAGTGTCTAGCAGCTGCAGCTGCAGCCTGGGGCTTCCGTCTAGCATCCCTAGGAGTGTTGATGCATACTGCTGCTGCTTCTGCTGCTGCTGCTGCTGCTGCTGCTGATCTGTATCTCCTGCTGCTGCGCCCGCATGCAGCAGCAACGTGAGCAGGTCCCCCGTTCTCTCCCTGCTGTGCGGCAGCAGCAGCGGCAGCAGCCGCAGCACAGCTTCAACAAAAGCGGAGACATCAAGCAGACGCAGACGCCAGTAGTTCCATCCATTGCTGCTGCTGCTGCTGCTGCTGCTGCTGCTGCTGCTGCTG
>NW_013576068.1:14663-14842 GCF_000499745.2 Eimeria mitis
AAGGAGTGTTGATGCATACTGCTGCTGCTTCTGCTGCTGCTGCTGCTGCTGCTGCTGCTGCTGATCTGTCTCTCCTGCTGCTGCGCCCGCATGCAGCAGCAACGTGAGGAGGTCCCCCGTTCTCTCCCTGCTGTGCGGCAGCAGCAGCGGCAGCAGCCGCAGCACAGCTTCAACAAAAG
>NW_013576068.1:14942-15155 GCF_000499745.2 Eimeria mitis
TCTGCTGCTGCTGCTGCTCTTGCTGCTGCTGTTGCTGCTCTTGCTGCTCCTGCTGCTGCTGCTGCTGCTGCTGCTGCTGCTGCTTGTCGCGGAGAAGACAGCAGCTGAGGAAGTCGTCATAGGACCTGGAGAGCTCAAAGAGGCGTGCTGCTGCAGCATGAAACCCATTTGCTGCCAGCAGCTGCTGCTGCTGCTGCAGCGGTGCTGCAGCTG
>NW_013576068.1:15255-15365 GCF_000499745.2 Eimeria mitis
CAGCAGCTGCACCTCCTCAAAGACATCCGCAGGGCCTTGGGGCAGCCAAGAGAGGGAGACAGTGGGGGATGTGCAGCATGGCTCTGCAGCTTGCTGCTGCTGCTGCTGCT
>NW_013576069.1:0-233 GCF_000499745.2 Eimeria mitis
ATATATATATATATATATATATATATATATATATATATATATATATATATATTTGTGTAAATATGTAAATGTAAATATAATTTAATGGCTTTTTATATTTTGTTGTTTGCATTTTAATGATATGAATATATTACAAAGCAAATATAAAAATATAAAAAATATTTAAATTATATATTTATATACTATATATATATATATATATATATATATATATATATATATATATATACATA
>NW_013576070.1:0-127 GCF_000499745.2 Eimeria mitis
AAGGAGACGGTTTAGGTCGTTGCCCGCGTACACCTGAGAGCAGCAACGCATGCACAGAAAAAAAAAAGAAAGGAGACGAAGCAGAACAGAAAACATACACATGAAGGTAAACCCGAGAAAGCAGCAA
>NW_013576071.1:0-227 GCF_000499745.2 Eimeria mitis
TATATATATATATATATATATATATATATATATATATATTATATATATATATAATATCTATATAATATACAGATGGATTTAGATTACTAGATAGAAAAAGGAGAAAAAAATATAAAAAGATAAATAAAACAAAATGTAAGTAAAGAGAAAAAACAGAAAAGATAAAACAACTATGAAAAAAAAAAAAAAAACAAATAAATAAAATAAATAAAATAAATAAATAAATA
>NW_013576072.1:0-343 GCF_000499745.2 Eimeria mitis
TTAATATACCTTGTGGATGTATGCAGCCACACTTGTTGCCGCAATTAGAGGAGGTTATGGCTCTCTTGGCATTCAATGACCTAAGCGTAAGGGTAGCTGCTTTGCTTGAGAAGCTCCATCCAGAAAAAGTGTCCTGCTAACAGCAACATCTGCATAAGCAGCATGGACGTATGGAGCCGAAATCTCAGTAACAACGGAATATATAGCTAGTATTTGTGAAACGGATACGCGGGATCACGTGCTGTTCGTGCGGCATCTTTGCAGTGCCCGGAGGCTCAGAATCTTATAGGGGGGATGGAGCAGCGGGAAGAGACTGCTAGACGCATCGATGAGGCAATCCTTG
>NW_013576072.1:537-785 GCF_000499745.2 Eimeria mitis
ACTTGCTTTGCTCTACTCGCAGCTATTTGGTGTTTCTTCTCTCCATCATTCGATTGTACAGTGTCCGCTATATGCGCCTTTGCAGCACCGAACAGCACATTAGCAACGTGTGTTAGCGCATGGATGAAGCCTTGACCCTGTTGTCTGGCTGTTTTTTTTCTCGAACAATACGTGGGAGCAAGATGGACTCAGCATGTCCGTCTGGATATGTATGCAGCAACGGTCTTTATGCCCAGTTGTTGTTGACA
>NW_013576072.1:885-1120 GCF_000499745.2 Eimeria mitis
GCTTGCTTTGCTCTACTCGCAGCTATTTGGTGTTTCTTCTCTCCATAATTCGATTGTACAGTGTCCGCTATAAGCGCCTTTGCAGCACCGAACAGCACATTAGCAACGTGTGTTAGCGCATGGATGAAGCCTTGACCATGTTGTCTGGCTGTTTTTTTTCTCGAGCAATACGTGGGAACAAGATGGACTCAGCATGTCCGTCTGGATATGTATGCAGCAACGGTCTTTATGCCCA
>NW_013576072.1:1220-2103 GCF_000499745.2 Eimeria mitis
AGCGCCTTTGCAGCACCGAACAGCACATTAGCAACGTGTTAGCGCATGGATGAAGCCTTGACCATGTTGTCTGGCTGTTTTTTTTCTCGAACAATACGTGGGAACAAGATGGACTCAGCATGTCCGTCTGGATATGTATGCAGCAACGGTCTTTATGCCCAGTTGTTGTTGACATAAGGAGAGGCACCCTTGGACGAAGTGTCACGCATGCCCCCGGTCGAGGGCCTCGAGGGGACGAAGGGACTGATACGGGGGGTGCCCAGTCTGGCGGTGAAGCTGGCGCGTTACAGGTTGATGCAGGAGACCCGCAAGCACAGCAAGAAGCACAACAGGAAGGCACCATCCATCGACATACTCAGGCAACAGCTGGCAGCCAAGTCCCTGTAAATGCTCCTCGCAGAAATCAAGAGAGAGATCAGTCGAGAGATTTCGGTAGAAGGCGTCGGACAGGGGGCGCTCCCCCATGACGGCCTTGCTGTCGGGCTTCCGCACACTGATAGAACTGCCAGACAAGTGGCGCCTGCCGCTCCACACATAGCAGACTCAGTGGGGCATTTAGACCTTCAGTATACTGTATCTTAGTGTTTGGACCTGCCGGTTTGAGGGGTTATTGAGCCACCTAAAGCAGGGACTGAGCAACGAATGAATTCTGACGCCTCTTCCAGGGTGTTCGACGTTTGGCGTTCAGTTGGGTTGAGATGTTGACACTTCACCGGACAAACCTAATTTATTCTGAAGGTTTGCACAGTAACTGCATTGCTTAAGCCTGGCTTCCAGCTTCTGCTGAGAATGAGCCTTTTTGGCTGGGGCGAGGGGGTTGCGGAGTGACGATTAGTTGGGACCTTTGGGTCATGGCGTAAGTATAGGCGTGGGGTCGGCTATT
>NW_013576073.1:0-499 GCF_000499745.2 Eimeria mitis
GGCCCCCCCCCCTCCCCCCCTGGGGGCCCCCCACTTGGGGGGCCCCCTTCTCGCGTTTCATCTACATGTACAGACACCCCAGAATAGGGGGGGGCCCCCCGTACATATCTCAGCCATGGGGCCCCCGACGAGTTGCTGAGGTGTACCCTAACGAGAGGAGACTCTGTCTCCTTTGTGTCTCCTCTTTCCTTCTGCTACAGACGGAATGAAGAAGGGGGGGGGCCCCCAGGGGGGCCCCCTGGGGGCCCCTGCCGGGGGCCCCACGCCCCTGGCACACCCACAGGCCCCTGGGGCCCCGTTGCAACGGGGCCCCCTGGGTACTGGGGGGCCCCCGGATGCCCTCCAGGCACTTGGTGGGGGCCCCCTGTGCCTAGATGCTTACGCTGGTCTGTGGGGGCCCCCGGGGCCCCCGCACGCTGCATGGTGGCTGTTGCTGTAGGGGCCCCCAAGGGGGCCCCCAAGGGGGCCCCCGCTACGCTGCTGCTGATAGCGGACATAT
>NW_013576073.1:599-887 GCF_000499745.2 Eimeria mitis
TTTACGTTGGTCTGTGGGGGCCCCCGGGGCCCCCGCACGCTGCATGGTGGCCGTTGCTGTAGGGGCCCCCAAGGGGGCCCCCAAGGGGGCCCCCGCTACGCTGCTGCTGATAGCGGACATATTTTCTTCGTCGCTAGAAGCAAAGAGCTCCACAGAGGAGACACGAGAAGCAGGTGAGGATTGTGCTGCTGCAGTGGTGGGGCCTGGGGGGGCCCCCACCACTGGGGCCCCCACGTTGCTGCCAGTACCCAGGGCCCCTCCCCCTCCGCTGCTACCAGCTGCTGTAGG
>NW_013576073.1:987-1202 GCF_000499745.2 Eimeria mitis
CCCCCCCCCACTGGGGCCCCCACGTTGCTGCCAGTACCCAGGGCCCCTCCCCCTCCGCTGCTACCAGCTGCTGTAGGGAGGCCCCCTGCTGCTGCTGCCGGCGCAGCAGAACCAGAACCACCACCAGCACCACCACCACCACCACCAGCAGCAGCAGCAGCAGCAGCAGCAGGGGCTGCAGCACCCGCATACAAGGGGGGCCCCCGGGCCCCCAA
>NW_013576073.1:1302-2193 GCF_000499745.2 Eimeria mitis
GCAGCAGCAGCAGCAGCAGCAGCAGCAGGGGCTGCAGCACCCGCATACAAGGGGGGCCCCCGGGCCCCCAATGGCTGGGCCTCGGCCTTTGCTGCTCTGGAGGCCATCGCTATGGCGTCCGCGCAGCTGCGGCTGCAGAGAAAGTCCTGAGGAGACAGAAAAAAAAAGGAGACAGAAAAAAGTTTAAACAGAATAAAGAAAGAAAAAAAAGGAGACAGAAGAAAGTGTAAAAAGAGAAGAGAGAAAAAGGAGACACTAGAAGGTTTAAAAAGAAAAGAGAGAAAAAGGAGACAGAAGAAAGTGCAAAAAGAAAAGAGACAGAGAAAAAGGAGACAGAAGAAAGTGTAGGAAGAAAAGAGACAGAGAAAAAGGAGACAGAAAAAGTTTAAGAAGAATAAAAAGATAACAGAAAGACGAAACAAAGAGACAGGAGACAGACAAAGCAAAGAAAGAGACAAAGGGCACACTGCATCAGCTCTAATATATATGAAGGAAGGCCTGCTGCTGCTGCTGCTGCTGTTGCTGCTGCTGCTATCACTGCTGCTGCTGCTGCTGCTGCTGCTGCTACCACTACTGCTGCTGCATTGCGAACGATGTCTGCCCCCCGTAGTGTCTCAGTCGCTGTCTGCAGTGTATGTACACCTCAACGCATGCATGCATGCATGCACGCATGCATGCATGCATGCATGCATGCATGCAGCCCCGTACCCAGGTTGCAGTGTCGCTGGGTGTTGCTGGCTCTGCTGCTTCTGCTGCTGGGTTGGAGACACACAAAGACAGACGGCGGGCTGCTGCTGCCAACGCCTCCACGCCGCGACGACGCGCTGCAGCCTCCTCTTCACCTGAGCATATACACACACATATATATATATATATATATATATATATATA
>NW_013576074.1:0-1378 GCF_000499745.2 Eimeria mitis
GCCCCATTGTAACACCGGAGAAGGCTTAAAATAGCACAGAGGCACGGGCGTGCAACGTCAGGTGCATGCAGACATGGGGTGTTTTGCACACCCCCTTTCATTTTTCACGTGTCCACTGTGCACACGTGTATACTTGCCGCTAGGTAAACAGCCAGAAATAATGTCCGTGAGGCAATAACAACTTTACTGCTATTTGAATACCAGATAGGTTGAATGCTTTCTGCGAACCGCAACTAGCCGCATAGCGTTCCGGCGCAATTTTCGTGTTGCACAATAGCCGCAAAGTGCGCTGCACAGTCCTCGCTATTGTTAATTTCTACTGGCCCCGCTCCCTTCCTACGTCGAACAACCAACATCATAACTAGCCGCCGGATACCCAATGCTGCTAAGCGTTTGACGCGAATCGTTGCCTAGTCGCTGCTGCCTCCTAACGCCGGGTGCGCTGCAGTGACAGTCCCACCAGTTCGCTCAGCCGGCCGTCGCGTCAGGCTCTGTCTCACCAGCGCATGTCGTAACGCCAAACAATTCTCTCCCTGTAAACACCAAACACGAGCACGGTAAAAGCAAAAAGAGCTACCACGCCCCACACCGGACCTCCACGAACCTGCATGCAAGCACGAACCCACCTAGGCTTGCAGCCAAACACTTCGAACACTAACAGCACCAAACCCGGGAGACAACAGCTGCTCCTGGCCGTGAGAGAGTACTCCCTGAGCGAATCAGCAGTGTGTGCGTGAGAGAAGGCTTTGCCACACTGCGGCAGTAGGCGCGCCCCCGTGAACTGCATAACCCGACGGCCCTTACGCATGCCACATCCGTACCTCTCTCCACAATATTGCGAATACGCCGATCAGCAGAAGCAGCTAAAGTCAACCAAGGCAACGGAACCAAGAGCAAGCCTAATACACACTCAATGCAGCTGACTGCATTGGGCGTCCCTGTTGAATCGCGTCGTGTTAGGGGTCTTACGAGAATCTAAAGCGTTCCAGACACGTTTGACGCATCCCATGAGTGCAGGTCGACATAGCCTGCGCCCTGCTTTCCCATGCCTACCATGTTGCACTACCAATGACCCTTTTTCGTGAATTGTTGAGCTCGGATGACAGACGATGAGCAACGCGTTCAGACGTTGCACCTACTACGAACTCACCTCAGCTTAGCAAGTCGCCACACCACAAGCATCTGCCTGCACCACCACCACCGCTGCCTTGTGGATTATTCGATTGGTACGCAGGGTTCAACTGAAGCCGCGCGCTTCTATCCAACAGCCAACAGCACTTTCATTAGCGGGTGCACCCATTCTCGCCCTGCGCTAGCTACTCCTGTTGCTGGCGAAACGTATTCCTTCATACACGACATGAGCGGGCCGGCAGCCAAC
>NW_013576074.1:1395-1922 GCF_000499745.2 Eimeria mitis
GCCTGCCGCAGCGTCAAAGCATTCATACAGAGTAGATGCTAAAGAACAGCACGGTAAAGCCCAAACAAGCCCCCACGACATTTCACACTCCAACATCATGCATACCCATAATGAATCTCAATGCATGCATCTCTGCATCGCTGCCTCGTCGCATACAAGCTGATACGTTACAGTATCCATAACCGCCCCGAAACACTGAATATGCTTGAGGTGTTTCACACTTGCGACGGGCTGACCTAATTGATGCGCAGTTCCCCCTATCGCAACTGGCATATTTCCATATGCATACTTCCTGTCCAAAAGTGAGCAATCACAACACCAGAGGTTTGGCCTCACCGCAGAGGAAGACGCACACGGCCAACTCCAAATCCCAAGAAGCCCACACATGCAAATCCCCTAACTCTCCACGGCATCCTGCAGATGCGCCCTGTCGCCACAGGCAGCACAAGTCAGCCAGTCCAAGCGAACTGAGCCCAAACCTAATCCGAATTGCAAGACAGTGCGGGTGGCGACACATGGGGCACCTC
>NW_013576075.1:0-574 GCF_000499745.2 Eimeria mitis
CTGTACAGCGAATATACATGCTATTGCCGGTTGCCAGGACTAAGCGCGTGCAGCGTTGAGTTGTTCATCAAGTAGCAAAGGATTCCAACCGAGGGGTAGTAGCCGCCTCGCTTATATGCTCCGCCATGTACTCTACACGTCCAGATAATTATGAAAGCTGGGAAGGCAACCATACCGGTGGGGCCCACATCCGCTGCATATTTGCCAGGACGTGACACCACCGCGATTACCGGACGGATGCAGACCCACTGCACGCACTGCTCTCTAGCAGTTGCAGGTGTGCCCGTCATTACCTCATGAGACCATGAGAATGCCTCAAACTATGCAGACAAACCAGCGTATTGCCGTTAGGCTTGCGGCGGTCCTCAGACAGCGCTTTATACCAACTGCATCCGCATTCTAGTTAACTGTGCATTTTGCGCTAACTTCTCGGTACATATACTCAACGTGTAGCTCTGCGTGTTTTACACCGGCACAGCCATAAGTCGCCAAACAAGTCGCAGAGTACACGCCCTCTTCATTATGCAACTACGACCTCTCTGAAACGCCTCCTCTAGTAGCTACTACTCAGCCC
>NW_013576075.1:615-1922 GCF_000499745.2 Eimeria mitis
GCAGCTCAGCACAAGCCACAGCATCTCAAGGAACAATTAAACAACCCGATCAATTCGCAACCAACACATACTTCAGACCAAACGACAATGCAGAATATGCATCACAATTTCTTTTACTTGACGAATCCAGGAACACTCGGAAATCGATACACCCAACCGCCCCATCCACCCGCTAACCCAACACTAACCTGCATTAAAATCTGCCCTCTGGTCATTTTCCGCAGTTCTAAGACCCGCGCAGCTTAAGCCGTACTAGTGCCGTTACTGCCACACTTCTCCCACTGCCGGTTGCAAACTGCTCTACCCGCTTTATCACTCGACAACGCACCTTCTTCAGCAAATTGTCGCATGAAGTACGCTGGCTGCTCGATACCTTAGCCGCGAGCTAGCTACAGTGTCCCATTCCTGTATACTGTCAACATATGCGCTCAGCCCCACAGCATCTAGCACAAACGTACTCCGTGCAGCGCAACCTTATGGCAACCTCCGCGAGCTATCACTCTCAACCTGCAGCCAAACATGCCAATTCCACAACGCATGGCATACTCAGCGTACGCTGTCCACTGATATCGCAAACGCCTCGCAAACATGCATTCTCCAGAGTTTTCACCTTCCGTAGCTCTAACATGGGCACGGATTTGTGCATGCAGAACGATCAGAACAGCGCGTGAAGCTGTCGTGCGTGCTCCTGGCCAACGTAGGAGACATCCGCATAACCTAGACATTCTGGAAAACGGTGAGTACGGCATGCAACCAAGTTGTTTTCCTCGATCAGTCCCTCAGCAGCGCTTCTTACCCGCCCGCGCTGGAAGCCACAACAGCAAAAGTGCTGCAGATGAACCACATGACACCCCGCAAGCATAGGAAACGGTGTATGAGAAACGGCTTCAAAGGCACGGTGACTAGGCGGCCATAATACCGGCCTTCCCTGTGCCACGGTATGCTCGTGAGCCATTTATCGTTAGAAACGCGACGGCATGACAACGCCGATTCATAAGGTCCTTAACGAAGCCTTTTGCTAGTTTTAGATTGAAGTTTTCTGCACACCCTTGAGAGCTCGTAACAGCAAACACACTTCCTTCAGCAAAACACATGCAAGACTCTGCTCAACTCAGCATGAGCTGAGACTCACTGACCAGCCGTGGATTAACCTAACATATCCGATCGTAGTGTTTTGTCACTGAGAACGCACGCAATCCAAGGTTAATAGAAGGACCACCGTACCGTGGTGCTCAATGACTGGTTACCCAATTTGCCCCACGAGGCCCCTAAGCCAACGCCGATGAGACGAACCATAGCCAGTAACC
>NW_013576076.1:0-1487 GCF_000499745.2 Eimeria mitis
ATATATAACAATAAAAATTATAATAAAAAAAACAATATTATATATAAATTAAATAAAATAAAATAAAATAAAATAAAATAAAATTTATATTTGTTTGTGTTCATACAGCATAAGGAGACGGAGTTCTTTCTCCTTTGCCTTTGTCTTTCTCAGCACCTTCAGCAGCACCATTGCAGCAAGGGGGCCCCCGGGGCCCCCAGAGGCAGCGAGGGGCCCCCAAGCTATCAATCTAACCCAAAGAGGGGCCCCTGGGGCCCCTCTGAACGCTTCAAGCACACACGGAGAGGGGCACCCAGGGGCCCCCGTTTGCCGCAGGTAGCAGCTGCAGCAGCTGCAGCAGCAGCAGCAGCAGCAACAGCAGCAGCAGCAGCAGCAGCGGCAAACACAGGTGAGAGGTACTAGAGCACTCTTTAGGATATAAGTGGAGAAAATATATTATAAAATACAAAAATTAATTTATTTTTTTTAATTTCAGATAAACAAAAACAAATATAACACAAAGACAGCAAAGGGGTACTAGGGGGGGGGGGCCCCCTGCAGGTGGGTACTGAGCCTGCGGTCGGTGGCGGGGGGCCCCCCCACCTCAACCTCTTTATTTATTTATTTTTTTCTGTTTGCTGCTATTTGCATGCAGTATAAAGTGAAATTCATTACACTAAACTCAACCCTTTTCTGCTGCAGCAAGGGGGCCCCTCTGCAGCGGCTGGGGCCCCCCAAAACAACACGAACCCCCTAAGGGTTTAGGGGGGTCGGGGGGGCCCCAAACCCTAAACCCTAAACCCTAGCAGCAGCAGCAGCAGCACAGCAGCAACTAAACCCCTTCTACAGCTCCTGAGGGCACAGCTAGCCGCCTCTCTTCCTCCAGTGGGGGCCCCCGGGGCCCTCTAGGGGCCCCCAACAGGACCCCCAGGGGGGCCCCCAGGGGCCCCCAGGAGGCCGTTGAGGGGGCCCTTGAGGCTGTAAGAGGACCCTCTGCTGTGTGTGGCTGCGCATGCATCTTATATCTCCTATACTGCTTCTTCTTCGCTGAGGGGGCCCCCCAAGACAGGTAGGAGAGGGGCCCCCAGCTGCTCTCAAGGGGGCCCCCGGTATGTATAGATAGAATTTGCTGCAGCAGAATTTCGCTGAGGCATGGGGGCCCCTCGTATGGGTACCCAGGGAGAAGAGGGGTCCCCTGGGGGCCCCCATGGGGGCCCCCAGGGGGGCCCCCATGGGGGCCCCTCTGCAGACGCAGCGGCAGATCCTGTTGAGGCGTTTCTATCTGAGGTGGCTCAGCTGCTGCTGCGGGGCCCCCATAGTGCAGCAGCAGCAGCAGCAGCAGCAAAAGGGGTATGGGATTACGACTTGGGGGGCCTCCTCTCAGACTTCCTTCGCTTAACTGAAGAGGGCCTCATAGAGATGGAGTATGCGGGACAGGGGGCCCCCGAGGGGCCCCCCGTCTCTCCTCTCTCAGCAGAGGAGGGGGCCCCCCCATTGGGGGCCCCCCA
>NW_013576076.1:1720-4134 GCF_000499745.2 Eimeria mitis
GCCCCCCAGCTCACCTTGCAGCAACTAAGAAACCAAACCCTGCAGCAGTTCGATGCTGCTCCTTGTCTTCTCCTGCCAGAGGCCCCCCCAGCGCTAACGAGAGAGGGGCCCCCGGGGCCCCAGGGGCCCCGGGCCCCCGACCTGGTGCTGCTGCCTGCAGTTCTGAGGGGATCAGCAGCAGCAGCAGCAGCAGCAACAGCAGCAGCAACAGCAGCAACAGCAGCAGCAAAGGGGCAGCGAGATCATGCGGAGGCTGCAGGTCCCTTAGAGGGGCCCCCAGGGGCTCCTCCCGTTCGTACAGCAGATGCAGCAGCAGCAGCAGCAGCAGGTGAAGCAGCAGCAGCAGGAACACCAGCAGCAGCAGCAGCAGCAGCAGCAGCAGATCCCGATGAAGACGCAAGAGCTACATACAACGACCTGCAGGGCCTACGGGTAGGGACACGGGCGGAGGTGGGGGCCCCCTGAAGCAAACCCTCCTGGGGGCCCCACATGCCTGCTGCTGCTGCTACTGTTGCTGCTGTGCTGCTGCTACTGCTGCTGCTGCTGCTACTGATTCTGCTGCTTCAAATACTGCTGCTGCTGCTGCTGCTGCTACTGCTGCTGCTGCTGCTGCAGGTAACTAGCTTGAAGGTGCACAGGGAGACAGGGGGCCTCCTCGTCAGTTCTTCTGATGCAGCAGCCTACAGCGCGTTGGCTCAGGGGGGCCCCTCCTCTCGCGACAAGGGGGGCCCCCTTGGTGTTGGGGGCCCCCGGGGGCTTGGGGGCCCCCATGGGGTTGGGGGGCCCCCCGCGCTGCTGGCGCTGCCTGCTGCTGAACAGGGTGCAGCAGACACCTGGGAGGAGTACCCAGACTTCTTTGCAGCAGCAGATGAGGGGCCCCCCGCACACCAGCACATTCAGGGGCCCCCCGATGCTCTGCCTGCTGCAGCTGCTGCAGCACCTGCTGCTGCACCTGCTGCTGCAGCTGCTGCAGCAGCTAAAGGTTCTGCTGCGGGGCCCCCATCTCCTCCGCCGCCTGAAGCCCCTGACTCCTGGGTTCAGGAGCTCTTGCGTGAGGGCAAGGGGGGCCCCCTTGGGGGCCCCCTTGGGGGCCCCTTTGGGGGGCCTCTTGGGGGGCCCCCAGGGGGCCCCCAAGGAGTATTATTTTCTTCTTCGTCTCGACATGCTGCTGAGGTGTCTGCGGCATTGGGCCTCCCTGAAGGGGTACAGCCAGCAGACGCAGGAGGGGCCCCTGGGGGCCCCCCACCCCACCGCCTCGCCTTTCTGAGCTGTGAGGGATACAGCAGCAGCAGCAAATGCAGCAACAGCAAGTGCAGCAGCAGCAGCTGCAGCAGGATCAGCAGAAGCAGCAGCAGCAGCAGCAGCAAGTGCAGCATCAGCAGCAGCGACTGCAGCAGCATCTGAGACTAAGTGTTTGCTGCGTGTCTATCATTGTTCTGCTGCAGTTCTATATGGGGCCCCCCTGGGGGCCCCCCTCTCTGCGCATGCAATAGGAGAATTCCTGGGGGCCCTCTCTCTCTCTGCAAGGGTACAGCTCGAGCTGCTACTAACAAAACACACAATAACAACGAGCCAAAGCAAAGTGGGAGGGGGGCCCCCAGGGGGCCTCACCGCCTCTGCCTTGCAGCAGCTGCTGCAGCGCTCCTCAGGCAGCAGCAGCACGGGGGGCCCCGGGGGCCCCCAGGGGCCCCCGGGGCCCCTGGGTACTGAGGAGGCCCCCAGGCGGAGGCCTCGCGACTTTCTGATGAACCTGCCGAGCAGCTGCGAACAACCCAAAGAGAATAGGGGCCCCGGGGGGGGCCCCCCTTGCAGGTGCGTGGGGAGGGTACTGGGGGCCCCCTACTCTTTGTAGGCGTAGGGTTGTCTCCTCAGCTGCTGCTGCTGCTGCTGGTGTAGCTGCTGCTGCTGCTGCTGGTGTTACTGCTGCTGCAGCTGTTGCTGGTTTAGCTGTTGCTGGTTGAGCTGCTTCATCAGCAGCTGATCCTGCTGCTGCTGCTGTTGCTGCTGCATGCGGATAGATACCTGTCTGCTGCTTCCCTGTGCGTGTGCTGCTGCTCTTACCAGGGCCCCCCCCGCAAGCATCTTGGGGGCCCCCCTCGGCGACCCCTTGCTGCATACCCCTGGGGGCCCCCTGCTGGTGCATAGGGCCTCCACCCGCGAGGGTCAGGAGGCCCTCCTGAGGGGCCTCTGGTCTTTGCCGCAGCAGCAGCAGCAGCAGCAGCAGCAGAACCAGGGGGGCCCCCCTGCAGGCGGGGGGGCCCCCTCGGGGGCCCCCGCGGGGGCCCCAGGGTACAGCACGCTACCTGGGTACCCACCCGTAAGACTGCCGGGGGCCCCCCATCGGCGGCTCCTCAGGAAGCTCTTTTGGCCCCCTCTCAACCAGCAGCAGCAGCAGCAGCAGCAGCAGCAGCAGC
>NW_013576076.1:10691-13225 GCF_000499745.2 Eimeria mitis
TGCTGCTGCTGCAGCTGCTGCGGCTGTCGGAGTTGCTGCTGCTGCGGCAGCAGCAGCTGCTGCAGCCGCTAAAATGCGCCTTGCAGCAGCAGCAGCAGCAACAACAACAGCAACAACAGCAGCAGCAGCAGCAGCAGCAGCAGCAGCAAGAAGAGCTGAGGAGACACCTGATTGCCTTAGACTCTGTCTCCTGGTTTGTCTTTTGTGCTGCTGCTGCTGCAGCTGTCTCCTCCTCTCTGGCCCGCAGGGCCCTCTGGGTGCTGCGGCACGTCGAGGGCTTGCAGCAGCAGCAGCAGCAGCAGCAGCAGCAGAAGCAGCAGCAGCAGCAGCAGCAGAAGCAGCAACAGATGGATACGGTGCTGCTGCGGCAGCAGCAGCCCGGGATCTCGCTTGGGGCTTTGCAGCGTCTTGTGGCTGCTGCTGCACTGCAGCAAAAGTGCAGCAGCAGCAGCAGCAGCAGCAGCAGCAGCAACAGCAGGAGCAGCAGCAACAACATGCCATCGGCATACAGAAGAAGGCTCGCTACTGCAACAAGGACTGGTGTTCTCAGCAGCAGCAACAGCAGCAACAGCAGCAGCAGCAGCAGCAGCAACAGCAGCAGCAGCAGCAGCAGCAGCAACAGCAGCAGCAGCAGCAGCAGCGAGAGAAGGCGTAGAAGGCCAGCCCAGTACTACCTGCAGCGCATATGCGACTTAGCTGTTACCCATCTTTATTTCCGCCTGCAGCAGCAGCAGCAGCAGCTGCTGCTGCTGCAGCGGCAGCAGCTGCAGCAGCAACAGCACCACCACACGCATCCTCAGCAGCAGCAGCTCCGGCAGTATCCCCATTACACACATCATCAGCAGCAGCAGCAAGAGCAGCATCACCAGCGCAAGCAGCAGCAGCAGCAGCAGCAGCAGCAGCATCAAGAGCAGCAGCAGCAGCAGCAGCAACAGCAGCAGCAGCAGCAGCAGCAGCAAGAAGAATGTGTTAAACTCGTTGAGGGTCTGCCGCCTTTGAGCTTTTTCATCGACCTGCTGAACAGCCTCAGCAGACTCAGCAGCAAATCCAACACTGTGCTGCTGCTGCTGCTGCTGCTGCCCAGACATATCCGCGCTGCTGCAGCAGCAGCAGCAGCAGCAGCAGCAGCAACGACAACAAAAACAACAGCAGCAGCAGCTGCTGCTGCTGCTGCACCGCAATTTCAGTGGAGTCCCGCTGCAGCAACAGCAGTGGGAGCTGCATCACTACCACCACCACCACAAGCAGCAGCAGCAACAGCAGCAACAGCAGCAGCAAAAACAGCAACAGCAGCAGCAGCAGCAGCATGGGATCCGGCGCTGCTGCAGCTGTCACCTGCTCACGTCCTGAGCCTCTTGGCGGCAGCTGCGAGGCTGCAGCTGCTGCAGCTGGAGTGCTCTACCCACCCACAGCAGCAGCAGCAGCAGCAGCAGCAACACAAGCCGCAGCAGCAGCAGCAGCAGCAGCAGCAGCAACAGGGGCATGACCCCACAGGAGACGGCTGTTCATGGGCTTTGCTGCTAAGAGAGTGAGGAGACACACAGAAGAAACAAAAAAAATAAGAGACAGAGACAGCAGCAGACACAGACAGACACAGCAGCAGACAGCAGCAGCAGACACAGACAGCAGCAGACAGCAGCAGCAGACATAGACAGAGACAGCAGCAGACAGCAGCAGCAGACAGAGACTGCAGCAGACACAGACAGAGACAGCATCAGACAGAGACAGAGACAGCAGCAGACAGAGACAGAGACAGAGACAGCAGCAGGCCCAGAGACAGCAGCAGACACAGACAGAGATAGCAGCAGACACAGAGAGGAGACAGAGATATAAGTGCAGCAGCAGCAGCAGCAGCAACAGCAGCAGCAGCAGTAGCAGCAGATAAAGAGAGACACAGAGAAGGAATGCTACGTTTGTAGTTGCTGCTGCTGCCTCAAAACTCTGCTGCTGTCTGCTGCGTCTTGCTGCTGCCAGCCTGCTGCTGCTGCAGATACACCGCACGCGACACTCCCTGCTGCAGCAGCAACAAGCGCAGCTGCTGCTGCTCCAGTCTCAGCAGTCTCAGCATGTGCAGCAGCAGCACCACCAGCAGCAGAACCAAAAGCAGCAACAGCATCAACAGAAACAGCAGCAGCAGCAGCAGCAGCAGCAGCAGGAACAGCAGCAGCAGCAGCAGCAGCCCGTTCCTCTTGCTGCAGCAGCCTACAACTCTCTGTCTCTAAATTTTGCTGCTGCAGCAGTGCTGGGGGGGGGAGTCCCTGGTCTGCTGCTGGGCGGCACCTTGCTGCAGCACCTGCTGCTGCTGCTGCGCGTCACCGTAGCAGCAGCAACAGCAGCAAGAGCAGCAGCAGCAGCAGCAGCAGCAGCAGCAGCAGCAGGAGACAACTCAGCAGCAAGGCCAGAAGCACCCATAGAAGAGCTGCAAGGGCCCCTAGGGGGCTCGTTTGTCTGTAGACGCAGAACTCAGCAGCAGCAGAAGCAGCAGCAGCAGCAGCAGCAGCAGCAGCAGCAGCAGCAGCAGCAGCAGCAGCAGC
>NW_013576077.1:1265-1920 GCF_000499745.2 Eimeria mitis
CTAGACCATAGACCGTAAAGCGTAAAACGCTAACACATAAACCCTAAACGCAAAACTCTAAAAACCCTAAATCATAAACCCTAAACCCTCAAACCCTAAACCCTCAAACCCTAAACCCTAAACCCTAAACCCTCTTGTTTGTGTTGGTGGTTTGTTGTTGCAGGTCGATGATATTCGCCCCGTCATCAGAGACGCCCTTCTACGCAATGCTTAAAAACAAAAAAAAATAAAAAAATAAAAAAGATAAAAATAAAAAGGAAAAAGAAAGAGAAAAAAAGAAAGAAAAAGAAAAGAAAAAGAAAGAAAAAGAAAGAAGAAAAAGAACGAAAAAGAAAAAGAAAGAAAATAAAAAAAGAAAAAAAAGAAAAAAGAAAAAAAAAGGAAGAAAAAAGAAGAAAGAAAAAGGATATGAAAGAAAAAGAAAAAGGAAAAGAAAAAGCAAAAAGAAAAGAAAAAGAAAAAAAACAAAAAAAATTAAAAATAAAAAAAAAAGAAAAAAGAAAGAAAAGAAAGAAAGAAGAAAGAAAGGTCGTCTTAAGAAGACAAAATAAAAATTTATAAACAAATACAAACATCCTCGTTTCATTACTTATATATATATATATATATATATATATATATATATATATATATATATATATATATATATATATAT
>NW_013576078.1:512-1919 GCF_000499745.2 Eimeria mitis
AGAGTGGAGTTTGTTGGTTTATTTTGTTTTCTTTTTTTTATTTTGTAGTATTTTATGTTTTGTTTTTATTATATTTTATTTTGTTTTATGTTATGTTATATTATATTATATTATATTATATTATTTTATATTATTTTATATTATATTATATTATATTATATTGTACTATATTATATTATATTATATTATATTATATTATATTATATTATATTATATTATATTATATTATATTATATACATTATATTATATTACATATAGTATATATTATCTATGTATTGTATGTATTATGTATATATGTATATATTATATATATTAAACAATCAACAAGAACAATAATAATGCATGCATGCATGCATGCATGCATGCATAGTTTCGGGGCTGCATGCATGCATATTTTTGGGGCTGCATGCATGCATGCATGCATGCATGCAGTGAAAATAAACGGACCCTGGAGTGAGTCAGCATCAGCAGGTGTAACAACACTCCGTCTGGATCTACTGAAGGCAGTTCTGCTGCTGCTGCTGCTGCTGCTGCTGCCTGCTGCTCCTCTCCCTGGTTCTGCTGCAGCAGCAGCAGCAGCAGCAGCAGCAGCAGCAGCAGATGATGGTGATGATGGGGCCCCCCCCTCACCCAGCCCCAACTGCGCCGCTATATCTTCAGGTGTACCCTCAACCCGAGCAAAGCGTGTACGCCGCGATGGTGCTGCCTCTGCAGCATATATACAGAAATATAAATATAAATTAAAATAAATTAATTAATATAAATTAATTAAAATATAAATATTTATAAATATAAAGTGATGACGGTGTGTGGGGTCTTCTCTGAGTCTCGCCGCCGAGCGAGCAGCAAGAGCAGCACCATATATACATACAGATAAATAAAAATAAAAAAAAATAAACAAACAAAAATATAAATAAATAAATAAATAAAAAATAAAAATAAACTACTGACGGTGTGTGGGGTCTTCTCTGAGTCTCGCTGCCGATCGAGCAGCAAGAGCAGCACCACATATACACACGGACATATAAAAAAATAATTTATTTTATTTATTTATTTATTTATTTATTTATAGTACTGACGGTGTGTGGGGTCTTCTCTGAGTCTCGCTGCCGATCGAGCAGCAAGAGCAGCACCACATATATACATACAGCTATACAAAAATAAATAAAAAAAATAAAAAAACAAAAATATAAATAAATAAATAAATAAATAAACTACTGACGGTGTGTGGGGTCTTCTCTGAGTCTCGCCGCCGAGCGAGCAGCAAGAGCAGCACCACATATGCATATATATAAAAATAAAAAAAATAAAAAAATAAAAATAAATAAAAATAAATAAACTACTGACGGTGTGTGGGGTCTTCTCTGAGTCTTGCTGCCGAGCGAGCAGCAAGAGCAGCACTAAAT
>NW_013576079.1:0-526 GCF_000499745.2 Eimeria mitis
TGGTGGGGGCCCCCCTTGAGGGGGGCCCCCCTCTTGCAGCGTTTGGGGGGCCCCCGCTTTGAGTGCAAAGACAGGGGCCCCCAAATAGAGGAGACTGTACCCTTTATAATGAAAAGGAGACAGATAAAGGAGACAGTAGATAGAGAGATAGATAGATAGAGATAGGGAGAATAGAGAAGAGACAGAAAGAGAGAGAGGAGACAGAGAGAGACAGAGAGAGGCAGAGACATAAGGAGACAGAGAGAAGAGATAGAGAAACAGAAAAAAAAAGGAGACAGAGAGAGACAGAGAGAAGAGAGACAGGAGACATATAGAGAGACAGCAGACAGAAACGGAGACAAAAGGAGATAGGGAGAGAGAAAAAGAAAGAGAGAGACAAAAGGAGACAGATAGAGAAAAGGAGACAAAAGGAGACAGAGAGAGACAGAGACGGGAGACAGAGAGAGGAGACAGAGACGGTGACACAAATAGACAAATGAAAAAAAAAAAAAAAAAAAAAAAAAAAAAAAAAAAAAAAAAAAAAAAA
>NW_013576079.1:626-803 GCF_000499745.2 Eimeria mitis
AGACAGAAACGGAGACAAAAGGAGACAGGGAAAGAGAAAAAGAAAGAGAGACAAAAGGAGACAGATAGAGAAAAGGAGACAAAAGGAGACAGATAGAGACAGAAACGGGAGACAGCGAGAGGAGACAGAGATGAAGACACAAAGAGAAAAAAAAAAAAAAAAAAAAAAAAAAAAAAA
>NW_013576079.1:903-1569 GCF_000499745.2 Eimeria mitis
GACAAAATAAACAAAGGAGACAAAACAAAACAAAGAAAGGAGACAAAAAAAAAAGAAAGGAGACAGAAAAAAAACAGAGAAAGGAGACAGAAACAAAATAAAGAAAAGAGACAAAAACTAAATATATAAACAAAGGAGACAAAAACAAAACAAAACCTAAACAAAACAAAACCCTAAACCCTAAACCCTAAACCCTAAACCAAACCTGATGGCCCTCAACAACCCCTAAAACCCTAAACCCTAAACCCTAAACCCTAAACGCTAAACCTTTAACCCTAAACACTAGACCCTAAACCCTAAACACTAAGCAGTAAACCCTAAACCCTCAACACAAAACCCTAAACCCTAAACACCAAACACTAAACCCTAAACCCTAAACACCAAACACAAAACCCTAAACCCTAAACCCTTTTTCTCGCGTGCAGAGTGTCTCCTTT
The DNA here is from genome assembly GCF_000499745.2 of Eimeria mitis. Lineage (NCBI taxonomy): Eukaryota > Apicomplexa > Conoidasida > Eucoccidiorida > Eimeriidae > Eimeria > Eimeria mitis. Next base: position 1,341 of record NW_013576079.1, read on the forward strand.
GGCCCCTCTGTAAGCGAGACCACCAAACAACAAATCCTCTTCTCTAGGGTTTAGGGTTTAGGGTTTAGGGTTTAGGAATTAGGGTTTAGGGTTTTGTGTTGAGGGTTTAGGGTTTAGGGTTTAGGGTTAGCTAACTATAGAAAACAAATAAACAAAACAAAAACCCCTTAAAGAACTATAAATGTATAAAAGTATATAAACAGTGGGGGCCCCCAGCTGTGCTGCTAGC
>NW_013576079.1:1669-2187 GCF_000499745.2 Eimeria mitis
CTAGGGTTTAGGGTTTGGGGTTAGCTAACTATAAAAAACAAATAAATAAAACCAAAACCCCTTAAAGAACTATAAATGTATAAAAGTATATAAACAGTGGGGGCCCCCAGCTGTGCTGCTAGCAGCAGCAGCAGCAGGGGGGCCCCCTGGGGGCCCCCCTATAAGCAGCTGCTGCAGGGTTTAGTTATGTTATATACTAAAAAGTATTAATTTATTTATAAAAAAAAATAAAAATAATAATATTAATAAATAAACAAAACCCTAACAGCAACAACAAACAACAGAAGGACAGCTAGCAGCAGCAGCTGTACCTAGGGGGCCCCTCCGGGGGCCCCCTGGGGGCCCCCATGCTGCTGCGGAGGCAGCAGCAGACGCAGCAGCAAGCTGTTGCTTCTTCTGTTTCTTTTTAATTTTATTTTGTCTCTTTTTGTCTCTTTTTTGTCTCCTTTTTGTCTCCTTTTGTCTCCTTTTGTCTCCCCTGAGGCTCTGCATGCATCCAGCTGCGCTCTATGCCTCAA
>NW_013576080.1:0-687 GCF_000499745.2 Eimeria mitis
AGAAACAACGCCTGACACGAACACAAGCAAACAGCACTCACTCTCCAGCAGACATCAGCAGAGTAAAATCTCCACAAAGCACACGCGGGGCCCTCGATGGGTTTCACTAAGAGCAATGCTTCAGTTCATATATTTTGCTCAGCAGGAGGAAACGAGTTGTTTTGCTTATACAAAAGTAAAAGTCTATCTGGGTGTCAGGTGCCGTGCACCCCATGTACAGCGAACACTCACTACGCCGAGCAGCAATGTTATCACCGCAGACACGCCCACAACGACCCTGCATGCAGAGTCGAGTTCTCTATTCCCCTGCTTGCAGCTTCTGCGAGACTGATAGAACGCAACATCCTCAGCAGCGTGCAGGACCAGACCATCGATCCACTCAGTCCACCGCAGTATGCTCCCTGCAGCCAGCCCCCACAGCACACGCAGCAGGCACCTGAGGCTGAAGAGGTTCCGTGCAGTGCTGTCTCGCGAGGGTACGGGGGAGAGCACGCAACCCCAGCAGACTGCTGCTGCGCAGCTACCTCTGCCTGCGTCCGCTTCTTCTGCGCCCCGCGCCACCAGGTGTACTCGCAACCATATCCGGCCAGCTGGAGCATGCCTCCAGCAGCAGCAGGAGCAGCAGTAGCAGCAGCAGCAGCAGATCAATGACGCACCTCTTGGGGCAACGTTGCTAGCTACGATGCG
>NW_013576080.1:787-1460 GCF_000499745.2 Eimeria mitis
CGCAACCATATCCAGCCAGCAGGAGCATGCCGCCAGCAGCAGCAGCAGCAGCAGCAGCAGCAGCAGCAGATCAATGGCGCACCTCTTGGGGCAACGTTGCTAGCTACGATGCGCGTTCCCCTGGGCCGAGCGTCCAGCCTGATCGTTCCCTTGAAGTGCGGCGAGCCCCCAGCAGGGGTTTCACAGACAACGCGGCCCCTCAATCCTGCGAGTGCTGTCAACGAGTAGTCTGCTTTCGTCTCTCGTACGCAGTACCGCCTGAGCGCAGTTCAACAGCCGCAGAGAGCAGAAGCTTTCGGTGTGTGGGGAGTCTGAAGGAGGGGAAAAAAGCACAGATGTTGCAGCCAAGCTGACACGAGCAGCAGCAGCAGCAGCAGCAGCAGCAGCAGCAGCAGAGCAGTTGCAGCTGCGCCAGCACCAGCAGCAGTAGCAGCTGATGCCAGGGAGAATACACGGGTATAAGAGGGTAGGGAGTAAGAAGCTCGCCTGGTGAAGCTGGCTGCACCGTCTACCATACGCAAGTCTAAGATAGCTGACTCCGAGTGGCCGCAGGTAAGGATCAGCAAGTCTGCCGGCACGCACTCCCCGCAGTACACGCGAACTATGTTGCCCACGCGGAGGTCCCCCCAGGCCGCCTGCATACAAACACCAACGGGCTGCTGCAGCACACTAC
>NW_013576080.1:1560-2097 GCF_000499745.2 Eimeria mitis
ACGAGAATACACGGGTATACGAAGGTATTGAGTAAAATGCTTGCCTGGTGAAGCTGGCTGCACCGTCTACCATACGCAAGTCTAAGATAGCTGACTCCGAGTGGCCACAGGTAAGGATCAGCAAGTCTGCCGGCACGCACTCCCCGCAGTACACGCGAACGATGTTGCCCACGCGGAGGTCCCCCCAGGCCGCCTGCATACAAACACCAACGGGCTGCTGCAGCACACTACAAAACCCCCACCCGAAGCAGCAACGCCCCCTGCTGCTTCAACAGCAGCACAGCAGCTAGCTATGCTTCGAGCAGCAAGGGGACCAGTCCTGCTGCAGCAGCGGCAGATGAAGGCAACTGACGCAGCAGCGGTGTGCTCTGTTCTCGCCCCCACCGACACCTAAGCACGTCTACAGCTCATACGATGGATTTCTCCCAGCTCATGAAAATAAAGCTAACACTAAACAGGAAGGGTTTAGGGTTTAGGGTTTAGGGTTTAGGGTTCTAGGACAGTGTTAGCTTCACGGGGCTGCATGCAGAGGCTGTA
>NW_013576081.1:0-1148 GCF_000499745.2 Eimeria mitis
CAGGCAGCCTAGCTCGTGCCCACAACGCCCACTCTGCAACTCTGCAAGCGCTGACGCTGAGCCATTGACATGTAGACACATGCATATAGCTGAGATGAAACTTGGATGGCCAAACCGTGAGGCGTGGTGCAGCTTTAGATGCAGCAAGTCGCTCGAAACCGCACATGCAAATTGTGCTGCTGCAGATGACTGACCACCAATTGACGTTTAGACGCACGGTCTTTTCCAATGCATGAAGAGCCTGCGTTGAGACCGTCCCGTAACCAATAATGGCGGGCAATGCTATAGCGAGCTTACGGCATATTCATAAAGACAACATGGGTGCAACTCCACCGCGGCAGCCTTGTGGCGACGTCCCTTCACACCTCTCAGAAAACGCCACCGATGCACTCTATCGCCGCCCTGTCACGCGCGCAGTCGGCAGATACCTTTTAGCTAAAGCCGCGAAGCCTTCCCATGTGTGACTGGGCAGCCTGCATCTGGCGCCTCCTCTCTCGGCTTCCTTGGAGCATGCGCAAGCAAAACTGCAGAATGGGAAGATGTGCTTCCTGCACTATTCTCTGTACGCTTCACGCTCGTTTTCCGATGCAACACACAAGGGGAAATTCTCTGGTCACGCAACTGGCGCACCCCGCGCCGACAAATTCTGCGACAATCCCGCAGACTGACCAGGCCCTTCTCACCCGGCTGCAGGGTGGGACTGAGGATGCCGACAGACAAATCTCGCTGCTGCGGGATTGCTGGCATCCCCATGCTCTGCAAATAATAGGCACGACAACAAGCGCACGTCTTGACACCTCAACATCATTGCCTGCAACTCCGCAAGGTGGCAGGCGAGCCACACACACAGCCCCTGCCCACGATCCCTGCGTACTGTCTGGACGCAACAAGGCTCAGTCACAAAGATTGCGCACCTCTTCTGAACGTCCTTGATATGCTGTTTCGCAGCGCAGAAGCATCTCGCGCCACAACAACTCTGGCCAAACTCACCTGCACTACACACACTGCATGCCTGTTCCTCAGCTTTACACAGCCAGACAGTCGCTCAACCTACGTATCGCCTTCCACCCCTGTTTCGCAACTCAGCAAAAGCTGCCGTTCAACCAAACAGGGAACGAGACACATGCATAGAGGGCAAACAAAATTTT
>NW_013576081.1:1419-1536 GCF_000499745.2 Eimeria mitis
TCTCTGTTGGCCAAGCAACCAGTACAGCATCCGCTAACAAATCCTGTCGCAAACATGCAGGCGGTCCTCATGCATACCACAAGGCGGCAGATGGCAACAACGGCTACCAGCGCAATG
>NW_013576081.1:1734-1916 GCF_000499745.2 Eimeria mitis
GCACCCTTCGTGAACGTCCTGCTTCGGCTGTCGTTCAGGTCTGCGAGATCTCCTGCCACCACTAGATGCTTCCTACTGGCGTGCGCCCCCCAAACTGCACGAACGTTCGCAGGTCTACAGAGCTCTAATGTCAGGCAGCCTAGCTCGTGCCCACAACGCCCACTCTGCAACTCTGCAAGCGC
>NW_013576082.1:0-1436 GCF_000499745.2 Eimeria mitis
ATATGTATATATGTGTATATATATATATATATATATATATATATTGTGTTTACTGTCTCCTTCTTCTGTCACCCCTTTCTTTCTTCTTCTGTCTCCTTCTCCCGTCTCCTTTTGTCTTCTCTTTGTGTCTCCCTTTCTGTCTCCTTTTCTGTCTCCTTTTCTGTCCCCTTTTGTCTCCTTTTTGTCTCCTTTTTCTTTCTTCGTTTCTCTTTCTGTCTCCTTGTCTCTCCTTTTGTCTCCCTGTACCTATGTTTGTCTCCTTTGTTTTTTTGTTTTTTTTTTTTTTAGCTTTGCTTTCTCTGTCTCCTCCTGTCTCCTCGTCTGTCTCTCCTTGTCTTCCTTTCTCTCTCTTTCTAGGGTTTAGGGTTTAGGGTTTAGGGTTTAGGGTTTAGGAGTGTATGTTCAGGTTTACGGGGGAGCATGTGTTGTTATGTCGCTGTTTGTATCTACCCAAACAAAAATTATTTTATATGGAGGTACTTCTTCTTTTGTCTCCTTTTCTGTCTCCTTTTGTCTCCTTTTCTGTCTCCTGTCTCCTTTTCTGTCTCCTTCTGTCTCTTCTCCTGTCTCCTGTCTCCTTTTGTCTCTTTTTCTGTCTCCTTTTCTGTCTCCCTTTGTCTCCTTTTCTGTCTCCTTTTCTGTCTCCTTTTCTGTCTCCGTTTCTGTCTCCTTCTGTCTCCTTTTCTGTCTCCTTCTCTCTCACTTTCTGTCTCCTCTCTTCTGTCTCCTTTTCTGTCTCCTTTTCTGTCTCCTTTTCTTTCTCCTCCTGTCTCCTCTAGTGTCTCCTCTTCTGTCTCCTGTCTCCTTTTCTGTCTCATTTTCTGTCTCCTCTTTTCTGTCTTCTTTTCTGTCTCCTCTCCTGTCTCCTGTCTTCTTTTCCGTCTCCTCCTGTCTCCTGTTGCCATTGATGCTGCTGCTGCTGCTGCTGCTGCTATTGCTGCTGCTGCTGCTGTTGCTGCTGCTGTTGCTGTTGCTGCAGCCAGATATTACAGGGGGGAAGTGGTATCGCTGTTTGAGTCCTTCGGTGGGTCTCCTTCTGTCTCCTTTTCTGTCTCCTTTTGTCTCCTTTTGTCTCCTTCTGTCCCCTGTCTCCTTTTCTGTCTTCTTTTGTCTCCTTTTCTGTTTCCTTTTGTCTCCTTTTCTGTCTCCTTTCTGTCTCTCCACTGTCTCCTTCTGTATCCTTCTGTCCCCTTCTGTCTCCTCCTGTCTCCTTTCTGTCACCTGTCTCCTTGCTAACCAACTCAGCTGCAAGCATTACCATAGGGTTTAGGGTTTAGGGTTTCTCTGTCTCCTTTTTTCTTTATCTCTCCTCCTTAGGGTAGACTCTTTGAGTTCTGCGCCGTTCAGCGCTTCCCTCAACCCTCCCTGGGGGCCCCATTGGGGGCCCCCCTGGGGGCCCCCATGGGGGGCCCCCTGGGGGGGCCCCCAGGGGGGCC
>NW_013576083.1:0-128 GCF_000499745.2 Eimeria mitis
AAATATTATAATTAACAATTATAATAATAAAAATTAAAAAAACCTTCGGAGTCTCTATAAAAAAAAAATATAAAAAAAAAAAAAAAAAAAAAAAAAAAAAAAAAAAAAAAAAAAAAAAAAAAAAAAAA
>NW_013576083.1:228-984 GCF_000499745.2 Eimeria mitis
TAGGTAGATATGTGTGAATATAAATATACTTAAGTATAAATGTATAGATATGCATCAATATAAATATATATAAATATACATCTAAGTAGAAAATATAGATGGAAATAATAAATATAAGTGTAAATACCTATACAGCACACCCATAAAATCCTGATTATTATTATTATTATTAAATATTATAATTAACAATTATAATAATAAAAATTAAAAAAACCTTCGGAGTCTCTATAGAAGAAAAAAACAAAAACAAAAAAAAAACAAAAAAACAAAAAACAAAAAACAAAAAAAACAAAAACAATAAAATAAAATAAAAGAGTACTAACCTCATCATTGCCTCTTCTGGATCCATAAGTATTAAAGTCTTTGCGTGTGATTCCTTTACTTTCTAAATATCTAGCAGCGGGAGAATCCTTCGCTATATTTCCTGCTGGAGATATATGGTCTGTTGTTATAGAATCCCCCACCATAAGTAAACAATATGCAGATGATATGTCTTCTATTACTGGCAGAGTTCGCTCCATTGTCTAGCAACATATACACATTTATTTAAATATATTTTATTAATATATAAAGAAAAGAAAACAGAAAGAAAAAGAAAGGAAAGAGAAAAAAAACAAAAGAAATAAATAACAGAAACAAAAAAAAAGGAAATACAAGCGCCAGAACGCAAAAGAGAAGTAATCAGCTGGCTACCACGAATATATATATATATATATATATATATATATATATATATATATAATTTATATATATATA
>NW_013576083.1:1084-1440 GCF_000499745.2 Eimeria mitis
ATAATATATAATATAATATATATATATATATATATATATATATATATATATTTATATATAGACATATATATAAATATATATATTTATATATAAAAAAACACATAACAAGCAACAAAGCAAACGAAGAAAACGAACACAGTAAATCCTAAGCCGGCAGCAACAGAAGATCCGCGGAGCGAGCAATGAATAGAAACAAGAACGTCTTCATATAAGCGTAAAAAATAAATAAAAATAAATAAAATAACAAAATTAAAAAAAAAAATTATATTTACTTTACAGAAAGGGGGGTTGTGTATTTAAGTACAAGAACGACCCAAAAAAAAAAAAAAAAAAAAAAAAAAAAAAAAAAAAAAAAA
>NW_013576084.1:0-427 GCF_000499745.2 Eimeria mitis
ACGTTTCAAAAGAATCAACTGCTGGGGTTGAGGTGACACTCAAGAATAGACAACGCATTCCCTGAGCGGGCGGCGGATTGGGAACCGGCGGCCTTTTTGTCCGTTTTACTGGCCGTCTGGTCCGCGTCAGAATGCGCCTCCTCGCTGGATCTTTTTGCTGCCCCGTCACACGCTCCGGAGGGTTCAGCCGATTCAGAATTCCACGAGCGAACAGAGAAAGGAGGAGAGGAAGAGTTCAGTTCCGTGTTGTGCAGCAGCAACTCGCGAGCGCGACGACCTTCTTCAGAATCCTCGGCGAGTAATACATCCAGCATGTCGTCGCTGCTCGATTTCATGAGGGAAGCGTGGCCCGTTGGACTGCGCATAAACAACACAAGCACGGTTTCCACAATGAGTGGCTAACAACACTAGTTGCACCAGCCTCCCT
>NW_013576084.1:527-1083 GCF_000499745.2 Eimeria mitis
GCGGGATGTCGTCCGCTAAAGGAAGCAGTTTAATCTACTTCGATTGGTTTTGGGAAAGAAGGAAGAAGCAATTAGTAAATGATTACGGAACGCACATTCGGCCACGGATACGGGTGTAACGGCCTGAATGGCGTTCTGAGTCATGCCAGTTTGCGTCGGCATCCTTATCCTGCGCATCACAAAACGCAGTTTGCATTCACAGCCCGTATGCAGATCGATATGCTTGTCAGACGTTTAAATTTAATAGCCTTTCAGTATTTTTATAGGATACAAGTACAGCTCATACCTGAATTTCCTGCACAGTCCCCAACGACACTGAAGACCCCCGTCGGACCACCTCGCTCTCGCTTGTAGTCGCACTTCCACTTCTGCAGCGTTACCAAGCAGCAAATCCTCAACCCTTACCCCTAATCCCAAAAGACCCACCATCGAAGGCACAAACAGATAATGTGGCCTCCAACTGCTATAAACTGCAACCAGCTGGGAAGCCAATTCGGCAAAACACATGATCTTCTACTGGTCTGCAATGTGCACCACGTACGGGCAGAAGCAGCAG
>NW_013576084.1:1183-2095 GCF_000499745.2 Eimeria mitis
CTTCTTTATTGTTGAGGGCCGGGATTCGCTAGCGACTGAGCTTGGCTGTGACAACCAGAGAAAACAGCAGAAATAGCAACTCCGTAAAGACCCAAGAATCTAAAGTCAGTCGACCTATTGCGCGCCACCATGTAATGTAAAACCCTCTCAAAAAAATAGATGATATCACCAATGAGCTGCATACGCAACTAAATGCAACTAATGAATTTCTCGGGAGCACCCGAAAAGTTCACACAGCACTGGCAGGAATCTGTTAGCAGGCGGACCGTCTTTGAGGAGGAGCTTTGGCTTCCTACGTTCGTTTCCTCCGTGTCATCGTCAGATTTGTTCGCCGTTTCTTGAAGGTCATCAGCTGTAAAACATTGCACAAGCAACCAGGGCCACACCACTTTACTGATGGCAAAAGCTTGCGCCCATACACTGGTCCATATGATCCCAGCACAGCTTACGCTGCTGTTCGCTGCTGCTTGTTATAACGTGACCATTAGCTCTCAAAAAGGTCACATAATCCTACTCATCATGTATTGCTGCCCCCAACTCGGCCTTTCGCGGTGGACGTACCCGAAAAGTTGAACTTGGCGTATCCCGTTGCCTTGCGAACCTTTTTTCTCGTGAACTCCGGCTTGACTGGCTGGTGGGACACTTGAACTGCATCATCTTTTTCGTAGTCCTGCACATGGCAACGTGAATTATGGACAGCACGTGAATTGTTGCCTGTGTGTGATACTTAGTGCTGCCTGAGCTGCAGCGGCTAGGCAGGAGGCATTCATTACTGCCGGCCGCAGCTACCGGTCATATCAACATCTTGTCCCGAGGAGACTAAGCTGGTGATGTCATGCAGGTCGAGGTGAAAAAGTATGAAGCAGCAGATTCGTCTTACCCTCGGTGCCACCATCGATACGGAATGTCTGA
>NW_013576085.1:0-914 GCF_000499745.2 Eimeria mitis
TATATATATATATATTTATATATATATATATATAGATAGATAGATAGATAGAGATAAAGGTAGAAATACATAAGCGAAGTAAATTACAATATGCAAGCAGCAGAGAGAAAGTAAATAAAAAAAAGAAAAAATATAATAAAAAGAGACAGAAATAAAAAATAAAAAATAAACAAAAGGAGATAATAATAAAATAAATAAATAATAAACAAAAGGAGACAGAGATATATAACTAACAATAAAAAAATAAAAACAGAAAGAGAAACAGAAACAATAATAAAAGCATAAACGAAAATAAAAATTTATATATTTTATTATTTATTTATTTATTATTTGTTGTTTTTTTTTCTTCTGCTTGTAGTATCTCTATACACTCTAGGATTTGTTTTTCTTTGTTATGGAGAACAGTAAGAGTTGTATTTATTTTATTTAATGTGTGTTTTTTTTTTTGTTTTATTTTTTCAGGTGTATAGGCAGCTCTCCTGGATGATAGAAAAGAATAAAAGTTTTTTATGTTGTTTAGGGAGAGCTGTAGTGTATTTAATATATCTTTTTGTTTATTAGTAGCAATAGTTAGTCTATTATTTATTTTTTTTTTTGTTTGTTTTATATTATTTGTTTTTATTTTATTTATTTTTTTTTTTGTTTCTTTTATTGTGTTTATTTCATTCATTAGTTTATATATTACTTCTTTTTGTTGCTGCAGCGGCAGAACACCCCTCAGCAGCTTTCTCTCTATTTCTTTCTCTATTTCTTTTCTCTCTTCTTCTTCGTTCCTTGGTGATATATTTGTATAAGGTAAAAACAAAGACTCAAATACACCTCCTCCTGCTGCTGTTGCTGCTGTTGCTGCTGCTGGTGTCGATCTCGATCTTAGCAGATCCTCACGACTATCATTTGGGGTAATTTCAGCTGTA
>NW_013576085.1:1014-2005 GCF_000499745.2 Eimeria mitis
CTGCTGCCGCTGCTACTGCTGCTGCTGCTTCTACTTTTTTCTGTTTGTTAGGACTTTCTGCAGCACCAGCACCAGCAGCAGCACCAGCACCAGCAGCAGCAGCAGCAGCAGCAGCAGCAGCTTCTGCTGCTGCTGCTGGTGTCGATCTCGATCTTAGCAGATCCTCACGACTATCATTTGGGGTAATTTCAGCTGTATGTACACCTGAAAAAGAAGAAAAAGAAAGAGAAGAAAAAGCAGAAGGAGCAGCAGCAGCAGCAGCAGGAGAAGCAGCAGCAGCAGGAGGAGAAGCAGCAGAGGCTGTTGCAGCAGCAGCAGGAGAAAAAGAAGAAGAAGAAGAAAGAATATGAATTGCTTGCAGCAGCTTCAATACAAAAGCTGCGTTAAGACTTTCGGGTGTATGTACAGCTGGCGGTGGTTTGGCTTCGCCTGCTGCAGCAACAAAAGCATCAGCAGCTGCTGGTGGTTGCGTTGCTGCTGCTGCTGCTGCTGCTGTTAGGAGACGCCGTATCATCGTTCTTGTTGCTGGGGTGTATGCTCAGCTTTTGTTGGTATCGCTTTCTTTGTTTTGTTTTTAAAATATTTTTATATTTTTAGTTTAGTTTTCTGCCTAAGTAGGAAGGGAATTGCACAGCTGCTACTGTTGCTGCTGTTGCTGCTGCTGCTGCTGCTGTTGCTGCTGTTGCTGCTGTTACTGCATTCAAATTAAAACGCTAAGATATATAATCTAAGATAAATAATTTCAGTTTTAAATAAAAAAATATAAAAAGAAGAAACTAGGGGGGGTCTAGAGGGTCACCTTATACGCGGTGTACATACACCTCATGCGTGCATCAATTTGCAGCTAAATGAGCTGAAAAAACGTTCATTTATTTTTTAAATTTATTTTTATTTTTAAATATTATTTAAATTTATTTATTTTATCATTTAAACTCCTCTTTTTCGCAAACAAATCCATGCATACACCGCAGCAGCTGGGGGCCCCGGCCCC
>NW_013576086.1:1384-1561 GCF_000499745.2 Eimeria mitis
TGCAGCAATAGGAACTGCTACTGCAACCGCTGTTCCTGCTGCGTCTGCTGCTGCTGCTGCTTCTGCTGCTGCTGCTGCTTCTGCTTCTGCTGCTGCTGCTGCTGCCGCTGCTGCTGCTGCTGCTGCTGCTGCTGCTGCTGTTGCTGACAGGACTGCTTCGGGGCAGCAGCCATTTGT
>NW_013576086.1:1654-1915 GCF_000499745.2 Eimeria mitis
GTTTTTTATTTTTATTTCTCTTTTTTTATTTATTTATTTTTTATTTTTTTTATTTATATATTTGTTTGTTTGTTTGTTTGTTTATTTATTTGTTGTTTGTTTCTTTTGTCTCTTTTTCTCGTTGTTGCTGCCTCACTCTTTGTTCTTTTTTCTTTCTCTACGCCTGCATATATTTTATATCTTTCTCTGTCTTTGGTGTTCCCCACGCTGTGTTGTCTTTGTCTCTTTCTGTCTCCTTCTTTATCTTTCTCTCCTTCTGTC
>NW_013576087.1:809-1914 GCF_000499745.2 Eimeria mitis
GAGTTCTTAGGGGAAAAAGATACACGCGCCAGCAGCAGCAACAAAGAAACAGCAGCAGCAGCAGCAGCAGCAGCAGCAATACGAAGACACAGCAGCAGCAGCAACAGAAAGACACAGCAGCAGCAGCAACAGCAGCAATAGAAAGACAGCAGCAGCAGCAGCAGCAGCAATAGAAAGACACAGCAGCAGCAGCAGCCAGAAGCATCAGCAGCAACAACAAGGAAGACAAGCAGCAGCAGCAGCAGAAAGAAAGATAAGCAACAACAACAAAAGCAGCAGCAACAACAACAACAACACCAGCAGCAGCAACAGCAGCAGCAGCAGCAGCAGCAGCAGCAGCAGCAGCAACATACATCAACAAAGAGAGAAGGAATTTGGTGGCCGTCAGCAACAATAGAAGGATCAAACACAAAAGAAAAGAAAACCCTCTCCGCGTATGAAACCACCTCCACCTACAACACAAACCCTAAACCCTAAACCCTAAACCCTAAACCCTAAACCCTAAACCCTCTCCGCGTATGAAACCGCCTCCACCTACAACACAAACCCTAAACCCTAAACCCTAAACCCTGGTCAATACACCCTACACCCTGATCAATACACCTTAAACCCTAAATCCTAAACCCTAGTCAATAAACCCTACACCCTGACCCTAAACCCTAAACCCTAAACCCTAAACAATAAGCCATACACCCTAGATAATAATTAATAAACGCTAAACCCTAAACCATCACCAGTAAACCCTAAACCCTCATTCATAAACCCGAAACCATAAACTCTAATCAATACACCCTAAACCCTAAATAATAATAAACCTTAAACCCTAAACCCTGATCAACAAAGCAGCAGCAGCAGCAGCAGCAGCAGCAGCTGCTGCTGCTGCTGCTGCTGCTGCTGCTGCAGTTGCTGTTGCTGCGGCCTTACCTGGGGTATTAGATTCGGGTAAACCACCTGCAGCTCCGTCACCTCGCTGCCGCAGAAATAAACTGGTGCCTGCAGCAGCAGCAGCAGCAGCAGCAGCAGCAGCAACAGCAACAGCAGCAGCAGCAGCAACAACAGCAGTGGTCGTAGTCGCAGTCGTGCGGGGTGCTGGAGAGTATACAAA
>NW_013576088.1:0-1493 GCF_000499745.2 Eimeria mitis
TCGTGGTTCATGCCTACTGATAGGCAAGTGGAGCTCAAGCTTCTTCCACTTTTGAGCCTTGCAGTAGACGAGTCTGGTCTATCCACGTGATTCGAGTGAAGTTGGAGCCGTTTAGGAAGATCACCTAAAGTGAACCCAGAAGGTTGAGTCACTCTTTCTGGCCGCATGGCAAAGAACGAAATACACATATACTGTCGAATAACTGTGCGGGTTCCCAGCGTATCAAATTGTTGTTAGGTGGCGGAGAATTAGACGTATCTTTAGGCAGTACGTCCTCAAACTCTATTGCAAACCAGAAAAAGTGAGGCCTGTGCAGATCTAAATCCGAACTCCTAGGTTCAAGTGAATATGTTCAGTATCTCGCAATCCACCGTCGCATGAAGATTCGACCACTACATGTAGTTAGGATTAACTATACTCCTATACTGACCAGGCTTGTTGCGACAAAGCGCGCCAACTGCTCGGTCAGGGTGCCGTCACGTGCCAAAAGGAGTTATTTTTAAGTTTGCTGTACATTCTACAACTGTGCTAGCGAGTACTGCAGTTTGTCCGCAGTAGCGATGGGTGGATAAAAGCGCAGCTGGATATCCAAACGCCGAGCGTGATCGTCGGTCTGCGCCTGTATTCGTGTACGTAGGGAGTGCGCAAGGAATATGCACACGTCTGAAAACTCCGGCAACTTGCAATTTTCAAATGCTCTGGGCATACCAGGAATATAGATCGCTGTTGTCGCCTTGCTTGCCATTGTGAAATTCTTGAGGCATGAAAGTGATGCCATTGACCTTGCGCCCACTGGTCCCTGATTGTGTCATCGTGCTCATTGTGCTCATCGTGCCCTACATTAATTTTCGTGAAGAAGACATAAGTCTGGGGCGCATTTTGATGCTTTGTTGTTATTGCATCAGCTTGTGCGTCCCGTGTGACTCATACGCTGGGTATCAGATATGAGTCACATAGGGTGTGAATAACGCTGGGTGCAGACCGTTGTGCATTGGATGCGAATGCACGGGTGGCGTTCTGAGATCATTCCGCCTTTCCCAGATTTACGTGAAAATCCGCATGCATACGGATTATGCGGATGTATCTGGCGCTCATTCCTTGACAGACGGTGAGGCCTGCAGCAGCTATGCCTTCGGGGACGCAGCAAATGCACTGCGCTCTCCTAAATTTCTATTGTCAGCCTGTTAGAAAATACGGGCCGTGACCTTTTCAGCCCATCTTTTTCAGGACATGCAAGGCGTCTAGTTGGAAGCCCTCGTGGTTGTTACAGCTTGTCGATTTCTCCTTGCAATATTCCAAAAGGTATAGTGAACCAAAACACAACCTAGGCGATATACAACATCTCCAAGGGCGTACGTTTAAATTCTTTGGCGATGTAGGAATACAAACCACCACTGGCGCATGCCAGGTAACCTTATTATATCGGCCAATATCTAGTTGATGCCTTACCCTCTGACAGAGTGTGAGGCCAGTTTTAGATGTCTCTGCGTTAA
>NW_013576088.1:1551-1913 GCF_000499745.2 Eimeria mitis
TCATGACCGTTGTTCCTAGTATATTTAGGGCTGCCGAGCATGGCTAGCTGGGTATCTGCTAGACTCTATATGGCTTACCTATTTTGCTCTAGCCTATGGTTGAATCTACAGCTGGTTAGACCTCTTTAGCGAGTGCGTCTCTGTCGCAAAGAAAGCTTGGCCCGCACCTCATTAGTAGCCAGCCACTGTTCTTTTTTATCCCGCGTCTGGCAGCTAGTTTGCTAAATAGCCAGCTCGCTGTCGAGCAGGGTTGTTGGGTGCGCGTGTAGCATCCATGGTGCAGCAACGTGGCTCTTATGTTTACGTATCTTTTAACCAGCTAACAACTCCTGCCACCAGGGGGCGTCAACGACTAGCTTTGT
>NW_013576089.1:0-900 GCF_000499745.2 Eimeria mitis
ATTTTTTTATTAAACTTATAAGATACAGTCTGCTGCTGTGGCTGCCTTTCTTTCTATCGCAGCAAGTGCATATGTCTGCTGCTGCTGCTGCTGCTGCTTCTATTCCCTTTGACGTGGGCGGCATGCTTGGTGCTGTTGCTGCAGGCTTTGCTGCTGATAAACTATGCTCAGGTACGTCCTGCTGCTGCTGCTGCTGCTGCTGCTGCTGCTTGCTGCTGCTGCTGCTGCTGCTTGCTGCTGCTGCTGCTTGCTGTTGCTGCTGCTTGCTGCTGCTGCTGCTTGCTGCTGCTGCTGCTCGTTCTGTCCCATGGCTTTCTTACATTTCTCTCGTGCTGCTGTTGTTGCTTCTGCTGCTGCTCTTCTTGCTGCTGCTGCTGCTCTTCTTGCTTTTTCTGCTGCTGCTGTTGTTGCTGCTGTTGCTGCTGCTTTTGTTGCTGCTGCTTGTGTTTTTGTTGGCGAGTGCTGCCGCTGCTCTGGCTTGCTGCTATCATCTGCTGCTGAACACCATTCGTCTCGGTTGTGCTGCTGCTGCTGCTGCTGCTGCTGCTGCTGTTGCTGTTGCTGTTGTTGCTGCAGGGAGGAGACTAACGTGTGCTGCAACGATGAGCCTGGCTACGGGTTTTTGTTTGCTGCTGCTGGCGCTGTCTTGCCAGCAGCAGCAGCTGCTGCGGGATCAGCAGCAAGAGCAGCAGCAGCAGCACCAGGCAGCCCTGCAGCAGCTGCAGCAACTGCAGCACGAAGCTGTGCTGCTGCTGGAGCAGCAGCACAAACGAGCAAAGCTGCAGCTGCCGCTGCAGCTGCAGCAAACACTCGACAGGGTGCAGCTGCTTGAACAGGAGCTGCAGAAGAAGCAGCACGAGGTGCAGCACCAGCAGCAGCAGCAGCAGCAGCAGCAGCAGC
>NW_013576089.1:927-1460 GCF_000499745.2 Eimeria mitis
AACAGCAGCAGCAGCAACAAGTGCAGCAGCAACAGCAGCCGCAGCTGCAACAGCAACAAGTGCAGCAGCAGCAGCCGCAACAACTGCAGCAACCGCAGCCGCAACAACTGCAGCAGCAGCAGCCGCAGCAACTGCAGCAGCAGCAGCTGCAGCAGTCGCTGATCGAGGGGGAAGGCAAGCAACAGCAAGGGCTATCATCGCCGCAGCCACTTGAGCAGCAGCAGCAGCAGCAGCAGCAACAGCAGCAGCAGCAGCAGCAAGCACAGCAACCACCGCTCCAACAGCCGCAGCAGCAACACCTGCAGCAGCAGCAGCTTCAGCAACCCCTGCAGCAGCAACTGCAGCAGCAGCCGCTGCAGCAGCTGCAGCAACCCCTGCAGCAACCTCTGCAGCAGCAACAGCTGCAGCAACAACCGCTGCAGCAGCAGCAGCTGCAGCAGCAACCGCTGCAGCAGCAGCAGCTGCAGCAGCAACCGCTGCAGCAGCAACCCCTGCAACAGCAGCCACAGCAACCGCCACAGCATCTCCGGCCG
>NW_013576089.1:1560-2003 GCF_000499745.2 Eimeria mitis
ACAGCAGCAGCAGCAGCAAGCACAGCAACCCCCGCTCCAACAGCCGCAGCAGCAAGACCTGCAGCAGCAGCAACTTCAGCAACCCCTGCAGCAGCAACTGCAGCAGCAGCCGCTGCAGCAGCTGCAAGAGCTGCAGCAACCCCTGCAGCAACCTCTGCAGCAGCAACAGCTGCAGCAACAACCACTGCAGCAGCAGCAACCGCTGCAGCAGCAACCCCTGCAACAGCAGCCACAGCAACCGCCACAGCATCTCCGGCCGCAGCAGCAGCAGCTACCACTGCAGCAGCAGCAGCTACCACTGCAGCAGCAGCAGCAGCAGACCCACCAGCTGCCGCAGCAAACCCCGCAGCAGGAACAACTGCAGCAGAGGCTTCCTCTGCAGCAGCAGCAGCCGCAGCAGCAGCAGCAGCAGCAGCAGCCACAGCAGCAGCAGCCGCAGCAGC
>NW_013576090.1:0-259 GCF_000499745.2 Eimeria mitis
TATATATATATATATATATATATATATATATGTATATATATGTCTGCATGCAGTGTGCATGTGCATTTGCTGCTGCTGCTGCTGTTGCTGCAGCGGCTGCTGTTGCTGCTTCTGCTGCAGTTAATCCCAATCTACTAAGTTGAGGAGAGCCCCTGAAACGCCCTGGGTTGCTGTTGCATTTGTTGCTGCTGCTGCTGGTGCTGCTGCTGCTGGTGCTGCTGCTGCTGCTGCTGCTGCTGCTGCTGCTGCTGCTGCTGCT
>NW_013576090.1:288-1087 GCF_000499745.2 Eimeria mitis
ACTACTACTATTGTTGTTGTTGCTGCTGCTGCTGCAGCAGTTTCTGCTGCTGCTGCTGCAGCTACTGCAGCAGTTCCTGCTGCTGCTGCAACTATTCCTTCTGCTGCTGCTATGCTGCCGCCGCCGCTGCCGCCGCCGCTGCTGCTGCTACTGCTGCTGCTGCTGCTGCTGCTACCGCTGCTCCTGCTGCTGCTGCTGCTGCTACCGCTGCTCCTGCTGCTGCTGCTGCTGCTGCTGCTGCTGCTGCAGCTAGTCCCAATCCACCAGGTCTAGGAGGGCCCCCAGGAAGCCCTGGGGGGTCCCCTCGATGGCCTCCTCTTGCAGCAGGGGGGCGGAGACAAAGTAAGAGCTGAGAAAAAAATAAAAATAAAAATAAAAATAAAAATAAAAATAAAAATAAAAATAAAAATAAATATAATTAAATAAATTAATTTGTGCTTGTGTAGTGATAGGAGAAAAAAAGGAAACAAACAAAAAAAGAAACAAAAAAAAAGAGAAGAAATACACAGAAAGACAAAAAAATAATACAAACAGGAGATAGAGTAATGGCGAAAATTAAATAAAAAAAATAAAAAATAAAAATTAAATAAAAATAAAAAAAAATAAAAATTAAATAAAAATAAAAGAATATAAAAAAATTAAATTAAAATTAAATAAAATAAAATAAAATAAAATAAAAAGGGAGACAGAAAAAGAGAAAACAAATACACAGAAGGAGACAAAGAAGGAGACAAAGAAGGAGACAAAGAAAAAGAGACAAAAAAGCAAAAAAAAAAAAAAAAAAAAAAAAAAAAAAAAA
>NW_013576090.1:1322-1912 GCF_000499745.2 Eimeria mitis
CAGCAGGTGCTGCGTAGCATGCATCTAGGTCTTGTATACAGCCGTATGCTTTGAGTGAATCTATTGTCCCCTCAACTGCTTCTTTATCGTCAACTCTTAATTTAAAAAGAAGAGAAAGAGAAAGAAAAAGAAGAAAAATAAAAAAAATAAAAAAAAGAAAAGAAGAAAATGCAGCAACAAAAGGAGAAAAATAACACCATAACAGCAACATATGCGATAAAAAAAAACTAAATAAACCCAAAAAAAATAATATAAATACATTCTTTTGTTCTTTCTTCATATTATAAACTGCAGCATTCACTGATTCAATACCCTGGGGGCCCCTCAAAGCTAGCGAGGGGCCCCATAAGCAGCAAAATGTAGAAATCAATACAACACAAAGATGCATACCTAAACAAATACCACTAAAAAATAAATAAACACTCTCTAATAATACACTCACACCAACTGGTAGACTCGTCGTTATCTGCCCGAAAGCAAAACCCGCTAACAAAGCAGCTGTACATACACCCCAACACACAAAAAAAAAAAAAAAAAAAAATTTTTTTTTTTTTTTTTTTTTTTTTTTTTTTTTTTTTTTTTTTTTTTTT
>NW_013576091.1:0-122 GCF_000499745.2 Eimeria mitis
GGAAACGTCTAGATAGCGGTGTGGATGTGGCAAGGTGTGTGTCATTTGTTGGAAAAAAAAAAAAAAAAAAATGGAGCTGCAGGAAACCTTGTAGCGTGGGCATTTGATTCTTGGCGGCAGGC
>NW_013576091.1:311-455 GCF_000499745.2 Eimeria mitis
GTTGTTTAGGATACAGCTGCCCGTAGTCGGTCGGTTCGCCTTTAGGAGCTCCCAAGCAGCCGACCGAAGAGGCACGATGTGCTGACTGTGGTGTGGCACCTTCGAGAATGTGCAGATGCGCGAAATAAGGATGGGCATATTTAA
>NW_013576091.1:712-1477 GCF_000499745.2 Eimeria mitis
AGCTGGACGAGGTAAGAATTGTATGGAGAGCGCACGTTGTCGGCAAGGGGTGCTGCAGCAATCCAGTGCAGACGGTCGCGGATGCTCATTTCAGATACGCCGTCGTTGCACTGCGCGTTGGTGAGTGCAGTCAGTGGTCAGGGCGTGTGGGCAGACGTCTTGAATTGGGCGCGTTAGACATGTTGGAAACGTCTAGGTAGAGGTGCGGATGTGGCAAGGTGTGTGTCATTTGTTGACCCTGTGGCGTGCAGGGCATGGAGCCTCAGGAAACCTTGTAGCGTGCGCATTTGATTCTTGGCGGCAGGCACTCCGCAGAGCAGCCTTGTGAGAAGCGGCATCTCAGCCTGAATGGATGCGACAGACGTTTAGGCGCATGCGCTGATGTTAGCGTGACGAAGAAAGTTCGCCTCGAGCGTTGCATCGTCGAGCAATGGTGGATACGGGAAGCGACTTGAACCGGCGTGTTTAGGATACAGCTGCTCGTAGTCGGTCGGTTCGCGTTTACGAGCTCCCAAGCAGCCGACCGAAGAGGCGCGATGTGCTGACTGTGGCGTGGCACCTTCGTGAATGTGCAGATGCGCGAAATAAGGATGGGCATATTTAAAGCATACGGCAAAGATGCTCGTTAAACATGCTGTCATAGACTGTGCGTTGCATCGTTCTTGCGCGTCGCTGGCCTGTTCAGCAGCGAGATATGGCTCTTGCGTTTTGCGCGACGTGGGACGTTTTGGGCTGTCCCATGGCTTGGGTACCAATATTGCCTGT
>NW_013576091.1:1690-1912 GCF_000499745.2 Eimeria mitis
GGCGTTGGTGAGTGCAGTCAGTGATCCGGGCGTGTGGGCAGAGGTTTTCAGTTGCGCGCGTTAGACATCTTGGAAACGTCTAGGTAGAGCTGCGGATGTTGTTGAACCTGTGGCGTGCAGGCCATTGATCTGCAGGAAACCTTGTAGCGTGGGCATTTGATTCTTGGCGGCAGGCACTCCCCAGAGCAGGCTTGTGAGAAGCGGCATCTCAGCCTGAGTGGA
>NW_013576092.1:0-541 GCF_000499745.2 Eimeria mitis
TATATATATATATATGTATATATATATATATATGTATATATACATGCATATACATATACATATACATATACATATGCATATACATATACATATACATACACATATATATACATATATACATACACATATACATCCCCATATACATACCCATATACATACACATATACATACAAACATCTACATACAAATATACACACATACACACACACACACACACACACACACAAATATATAAATATATAAACATAAATATAAATAAATAAATAAATAAATATCTTACATTCGCATTCATCATCTCCGCCTGTCCATTCTCCATTACTACAAACCCAAGGCTTAGTATTAGCATCACCACAATCACAGTAACTATAAATACTCCATCCCTCAGAAGCTGTGTTGCATGGGGGTAGTTCTGCATCGGTGGGATCGATCGATCCCAGCGATGTAAACGCTAGCTGTCCTGGTGCATGCAGCAGACATGTGGGGACTGTATCATACAGCTCACAGCTACCATCAGTAAACCAGTTTGCATAGTTTATACCGA
>NW_013576092.1:641-1150 GCF_000499745.2 Eimeria mitis
GAGTTCTGCATCGGTGGGATCGATCGATCCCAGCGATGTGAACGCTAGCTGTCCTGGTGCATGCAGGAGACATGTGGGGACTGTATCATACAGCTCACAGCTACCATCAGTAAACCAGTTTGCATAGTTTATACCGACCCCCTTTGTATCTGGTTGATCCTCACCAAGGGCCCCCACGGGGAATAGATTAGCTACTATGTGGGGTGCATCGTCTCTGTCTCCTTTTATGGTTGGTGTTGTTGTATAGCGTGTGGGGTTATCTGACGAAGACATATTAAATACTAAACGTCCACATTCTTCTGCTGTTTCTACTTTTTCTCGATGTCTTGGTGCTATCCTAGCGCATGCATTGCCGTTCCAAGCCCCAAAGTGAGCCCCCTTTATGGGCCTCTCCGGGCATGCAGTGCTGTGGTCTAGACGTATATAGGGTGAGTTGTATGATATTTTTTTTGTTGTTTTATATGGATAGAAACAAAACCAGGATAGAGATGGTGCATTGTCTTCTATAC
>NW_013576092.1:1250-1633 GCF_000499745.2 Eimeria mitis
AGGAGAGTTATAAGATATTTTTTTTGTTGTTTTATATGGATAGAAACAAAACCAGGATAGAGATGGTGCATTGTCTTCTATACTACAATATCTACCGTCTCCTTGTAGTTGTTGCATGGAGACACCTAATAAAGTACATATTTTTTTTTCTTCATCCCATACAAAAGGATATCTATATTTATCATTTAGATTTTTGCTGCTGTTTTCTGCATATGTAGACCATGCCCACCAAGCACATAGACCATGATCATCTATAACTTGTTTTAGTTTTCTTGTTGCTTCAGACTCATTCTGGTTTTTTTCTTCTTGTTTCTTTGCATATGCTTGTAGCTGCTCTATAGATAAAGGGCTTATACTCACTGGCTCTGTCTCCCACATAGCGA
>NW_013576092.1:1733-2181 GCF_000499745.2 Eimeria mitis
GTTGCTGCTGTTTTCTGCATATGTAGACCAAGCCCACCAAGCACATAGACCATGATTATCTATAACTTGTTTTAGTTTTTTTGTTGCTTCAGACTCATTCTGGTTTTTTTCTTCTTGTTTTTTTGCATATGCTTGTAGCTGCTCTATAGATAAAGGGCTTATACTCACTGGCTCTGTCTCCCACATAGCGAACCCCCCCCCTATAGGTATTGTATCCTGAGGTGACCCCTTTGTAGGTACTCTCGCTAGATAGTCCCCCGGCCATATATCTTTGTCTTTTGTTGGTTGTTGTAGTTTTATTATTTTTCCTATCACCGGGCACAAACCCGCTGGCTCTCTGTATGTACGGCTCTTCACCTGCTTCTCGTTGCCCAGGTCCACGTACACGCCGCTACCTGCAGATATGCATATATGTAAATAAATATATATATATATATATATATATATA
>NW_013576093.1:0-325 GCF_000499745.2 Eimeria mitis
TATATATATATATATATATATATATATATATATATATATATATATATACATATATATACATAAATATATAAATATATTTGGGGCTGCATGCATGCATGCATGCAGGCGTAATAGAGTTACGGTATCTGAAGGGGTTTATAACTACCGACAAAGACGGGCGCATTAAAGCCACACAAATAAAACAAACAAACAACACAGATGTCGTCACCATAGAAAGAAGTCTAGACCTCGTCTCAGTAAGCAACACATGCATGCATTTATTTATTTGTATGTTCAGGTGAGACCATCAAAGGGGCCGAAAACTCTCGTCTTAGCATTGGAGTAT
>NW_013576093.1:425-730 GCF_000499745.2 Eimeria mitis
TTATTTATTTATTTGTATGTTCAGGTGAGACCATCAAAGGGGCCGAAAACTCTCGTCTTAGCATTGGAGTATAAAGCGTAAGAAGTTAAACATGCATGCACATGCATGCATGCACATGCATGCATGCATGCCTAGACTTGCATGCATATGCATGTATATGGATATGTATACGCATATGTATATGCATATACATATACATATGCATGCATGCATGCATATACATATGCATGCATGCATGCATATACACCATTTGGGGCTGTGCATGCATGCATGCATGCATATACATATGCATGCATGTTGGGGCT
>NW_013576093.1:830-2091 GCF_000499745.2 Eimeria mitis
CCATTTGGGGCTGTGCATGCATGCATGCATGCATATACATATGCATGCATGTTGGGGCTGTGTGTGTGTGCATGCATGCATGCATGCAGACACGGGTACAAGAGCGGGGGCATGCAGCAGCTGCTGCGGTTTGACGTCGACCCAGCAGTGGGCCGAGACCTCGCCCTGCATCAGTGCATTGCCTTTCAGGCCGTCAGGAGAGTATGCTGCTGCTGCTGCTGCTGCTGCTGCTGCTGCTGCTGCTGCTGCTGTTGCTGCTGTTGCTGGTGCTGGTGCTGCTGTTGCTGCTGCTGCTGCTGCTGCTGGTGCTGCTGCTGCTGGTGCTGGTGCTGGTGCTGCTGCTGGTTGTGGTGGTGGTGGTGGTGGTGGTGGTGCTGCTGCTGCTGCTGTTGTTGTTGTTGTTGGTGCTGCTGTTGCTCTTGTTGCTGCTGCTGTTCCACCTGTTGCTGTTGCTGTTGCTGCTGCTGCTTCTGCTCTCGTTGCTGCCGCTGCTGCTGCTGCTGCTGCTGCTGCTGCTGCTGCTGCTGCTGCTGCTGCTGCTGCTGCATGCATGCAGTGTGTGTGTTGCTGCATGCGCACCAGGCTCGCGTGGGTCGGTCTACGTTGGAGGCCTGGCACAACACTGGCGACATCCAGGCACTCAGACAAACTGTACAGGAATTCCTAGAGTGTAAGCTAGATAGCTAGCTAGCTAGCTAGCTGGAGTAGCTAGCTAGCTAGCTGTAGTAGCTAGCTAGCTAGCTAGCTAGCTGTAGTAGCTAGCTAGCTAGCTAGCTAGCTGGAGTAGCTAGCTAGCTAGCTAGCTAGCTAGCTAGCTAGCTAGCTAGCTGGAGTAGCTAGGTAGCTAGCTGTAGTAGCTAGCTAGCTGTAGTAGCTAGCTAGCTGTAGTAGCTAGCTAGCTAGCTAGCTAGCTGTTTGCACATGGCTAGCCAGATAGATAGCCAACCAGATAAGCAGCTAGCTCGCCAGATAGATAAACTGGTTGCTATCCAGCTAGCTATTCACCTAGCTATGCAGGTAGCTAGCTAGACAGCTAGCTAGCTAGCTAGCTAGATCAATGGCTAGCTGGCTAGCTAGCTAGCTAGCCAGCTAGCCACCCAGCTAGCCATGGATCTAGCCACCGAGATAGCTAGCTAGCCAAAAGAGCTAGCTATGCTTCGCCCGTGTCTGAACTGTGCCATCCTATTAGCAGCAACCTTATGCATATCATATGCCACTCTTGGGGCTGCATGCATGCATGCATGCATGCATGCATGCATGC
>NW_013576094.1:0-231 GCF_000499745.2 Eimeria mitis
GGGTTTAGGGTTTAAGGGTTTAGGGTTTAGGGTTTATATGTGTCAAAGCATAAGAAAACCTAAAAAAAAAAAAAACCAAGCAAATAAATAAAAACAAACAACCAAACCCCCAAACCCCAAACCCTAAACCCTAAACCCTAAACCCTCGAAATGAATATATTTTTATATACAGGAGAAGCCCAGAGGATCGCTTAACAGCAGCAGCAGCACTAAGACATCCATGGCTATCAG
>NW_013576094.1:366-637 GCF_000499745.2 Eimeria mitis
AGGTTTTGAGGGTTTTGAGGGTTTTGAGGGTTTTAGGGTTTTTAGGGTTTTCAGGGTTTTCAGGGTTTCTAGGGTTTAGGGTTTAGGGTTTGAGGGGCGGAATAGCCGTTATTTCCACAGCGTCAAAGTGGAAAAATTAGGGTTTAGGTTTTTAGGGTTTAGGGTTTAGGGTTTAGGGTTTGTGTTTCAGGTTTGATCGCGTTGTCGATGCCAAGCAAAGATTTGGATGAATTAGAAAAATTATTTTGTGCTCTAGATGAAGAAAAAACAG
>NW_013576094.1:759-1175 GCF_000499745.2 Eimeria mitis
TAAAAAAATAAAAAAATAAAAAATAAACAAACAAATAATTTATTAATTATATATATATATATTTATTTATTTTTATTTATTTTATTTATTTATTTTATTTATTTTATTTATTTATTTATTTATTTTTTAGGTTCAGGGTTTAGTGAATGTTTTAGTGAAGGCGCTGAATATACACGAGGCGGAGGCGCGGCGTATCTTTCATCGCATTGATCTCACTGGTAAACCCTAAACCCTAAACCCTAAACCCTAAACCCTAAACCCTAGATTATAAACCCTAAACCCTAGTTTATAAACCCTAAACCCTAGATTGTAAAACCCTAGGAGGTTAATTGTGCAGCTAGCAGTGTGGGTTTTAAAAAAACTTATCGAGGATTAACAACCAAATTTTTTAGGGTTTTGAGTTTGAGGGTTTAGGG
>NW_013576094.1:1346-1911 GCF_000499745.2 Eimeria mitis
AACCCTAGATTCTAAACCCTAGATTCTAAACCCTGATTGTAGTAGGTTGTGTTATGTCTTATTTCGGGCTTTTTATGAGGGTTTAGAGTGTATGGAGGTTTGTGGTGGTTTAGGGCTTTCGATGATTTATTAGGGTTTGGGGTTTACGAGGGTTTATGAGTGTTTAGGGTTTGTGAGGGTTTACAAGGGTTTACGAGGGTTTACGGTATATTAAAAAAAAGTTTTCGTTTTTTTTTTTCAGTAGGAGGTGTAAACCCTCCTGCATATAACTAAGAATAAAACAAGGGTTTATGATATAAGGGTTTATAAGGGTTTATGAGGGTTTATGAGGGTTTAGGGTTTGTGAGGGTTTACAACAGACTCGATGCAGACCACAGCGGAGAAATAAGTTTAGAAAACCTCCGCCATATTTTAGGAAATTCTTACGGGGGGGTTTTAGCTGAAGAAATACTGGCGCAGTGTGATATTAAAAAAAACGGAGTTATTGACTTCGAGGAGGTAAACCCTAAACCCTAAACCCTAGTTCTTTCTAAACCCTAAACCCTAATTTATATAGTTTAGGAGA
>NW_013576095.1:0-767 GCF_000499745.2 Eimeria mitis
TGCCTCCTGCCTTCTTGCGGCTCCCACCATTGGAGTCAAAACCAGTGCAGTACCACCTTGCGCACCTCCTTTTTGATTCACGCAAAGCAGGCACTGCACAAACTAAACCACGATACAATCAATACGCACTTGCGTACGCAGCTGTTGGTCGAATGCGGTTCCTTTCGGCCCACTTACAAAACGCCGCAGACCGCCGTTCAAGCGCATGTGCCCTCGCTCGCAAAGAACAGCCTCCTTGCCAGAGCATATGATAGCCCTACGGAAACCCTGCATATGCTTGTGCTACCCCACCCACGCTATTATGGGAGCATGCTCTTCCACAGCAGCCTGCCCACGCACGTGGGTATCTTCGGCCCCTTCCGCTCAAGCTGTCTCCAGCAGCTCGGCGCGAGCACGTCCATCCCAAGCACACAACCATCGTACGCCCAGCAAGGCTGGCTCATCACAGTTCTCCCACCTCTCCTCGCTCCCTTCCAAATCCTGCTGCCTGATTGGATGACTGCCTGACTTTTGTGTGCCACTAACGCCAAAGCCCAACGCCTGTCATTTCCACCTCCGTAAACCCTGCCGAAAACCCCACACTTCCCCCAAAAACGAAGGTGCGCTATGCAGAGACGAAGTGCTTGAACCCACTGGCTGCATCAAACAGTCCTAGTACAACCAACCCCAGGTGCCCATATGCTCCCCCACGCCTTCCTCCAAACTCTGGATATGCGCCGCTTCAGCCACGTCACCGGCGGAACCACGCTCGCCCACTGCAGGCCTGT
>NW_013576095.1:867-1009 GCF_000499745.2 Eimeria mitis
TAGCCGTTCAGGCCCATGCGCCCTCGCTCGCAAAGAACAGCCATATTGCTGGTGCATACCATAGCCCTACGGAAACCCTGCATATGCGTGTGCTATCCCACCTTCGTGAATAGAGCAGCATGCTCTCCCAGAGCAACCTGCA
>NW_013576095.1:1109-1382 GCF_000499745.2 Eimeria mitis
ACGCACCGCCTTCCAGATGTGAGCACGGCAGGAACTGCACAGACTAAACCGCGCTATAATCAATACGTACTTGCGCATGCAGCTGTTGGTCGAATGCGGTTCTGTTCGGTCCACTTACAAAATGCCGCAGACAGCCGTTCAGGCGCATGCGCCCTCGCTCGCAAAGAACAGCCGTATTGCTGGTGCATACCATAGCCCTACGCAAACCCTGCATATGCGTGTGCTATCCCACCTTCGTGAATAGAGCAGCATGCTCTCCCAGAGCAACCTGCA
>NW_013576095.1:1482-2181 GCF_000499745.2 Eimeria mitis
CTCACAAGCAGACATACACGTCCCGCCCAGCCCCAAACATATCCACCTCCTCCCGCATTCTTCGCAGCCGCCCTCCAGACCACTTGCACACTCACGTACAACCCAATGCGCTCCCTAGCCCCACCATGCGCGGCACCTAAAGAGACCAAACGCCTCTGCTGTTGCGTCGCGTCGCCCGCACCTGTTCTGTGCATCTCCAAAACACGGCCCCCCCAAAGCTATCCAGCAGCATCCACCAGCAGCATGCCCACCATCGAAAACCAGCGACAGGGCAGCACAAACACGCAACGCAATCCATTCGCTAGGATAACATGGTCCTTACGCAAAACAACCGCCCACTATGCAAAAGGGTAAGGGTCCGGTTTCGCGCCGCCAGTCACACCTTCCGACACAGTAGAGTCGCACGTACTTTCTGGTCCGGTATAGGCCACCCAGCCACACCCTGACAAATGCAGGCCGACGCACCTTCCGCACGCCCTCCCATACTCTCGCCCGTGCACTTTGTCATGCCGCAACCAACCCCCCCAATGCGCTCGTAGACGCGGCACTAACCTACGCTTCGCACCCAACTCCGCACCAGCCCTCCTCAACAGGCTTTGCCAAAATGTCCAATTCCCAACACCTGTCGTGCACTACAGTCTCCCAACTGCCATCCCCAACTGTACGGAACTCTACCCCAGGCAGGGCCCTTGCTAATGA
>NW_013576096.1:0-705 GCF_000499745.2 Eimeria mitis
AGCCATGCGAGAAAGCAGTAAAGGCACTAGAAACATACGATTGCAGTGATATAAAAACCCAACAAGTCCCAAAGACATGTACTCGTCGTGTTCCTCTCAAGGCAAAGGTTGAGCGTTGTGGTGATTATAAAAAGAAGGGTAGATTGCTAGCAGGAAAGAAAGGAAAATGCAGACTTGTTGAGGTAGATACAGAAGAGATAGAAACATATCCTTGTACAGAAGAAGTACATATATCTATCCCTCGTGTATGTACACGTGAAGTTCAACGCTCACAGCAACATATGTGTCCTCGTGAGGTACCCGATGTACAGTGTGAGATGGAGTTGAAAGAAATCCCGAAAAACTGTGTTCGTCAGGTGACCCAGGAAGAAGAGGTACCATGCTCAGCAGTTCAGCACTTCAACGAGTGCCAGGATATCCCCAAGAAAGTCCCCAGAAAAGGATATCGTTTCACCTCTAGACAGGAGACATTTGACTGTCCCCGTCACGAGTTTTTTGAGAGATGTCACGAGATAAAAAAACCAAGAAGAAGTACATGTGTTGCAACTTTATTTCGTCATTTAGAAAAAAGTTGTGAACATCATGAATTCGAAGAAGTTTGTAAAGATGAAGAACAAACTGTAGATACACCGTGCATAGATGTCAGAATAGAGGAGATAGAATATCCTTGTCCTGAGCATATAGAGGAGGAACACTGTGTCAACG
>NW_013576096.1:741-1911 GCF_000499745.2 Eimeria mitis
CCAGGAGAGCCAGGAGTACCCCTGCCCCAGGCGCGAGCCCCGCATCAGGTGTAAGAACGTCAGAGGAGAGCGTATGGGGACCTGCTTCAAGCCAGAGACTACACGCGTACCCTTCACTTGTTATGAGGTTGACTATAAGGAGCAGTGCGTCCAGCTAGCCACCACCGAGGCCCCTCCTCCCCCCCAGAAGGTTCAGCCCGCTAAAAAGTAAATGCATACATACATGGATTAGTGTATGAATGTGTTCGCTTCACAGCAGCAGCAACTGCAGCAGCAACTGCAGCAGCAGCAGCAGCAGCAGCAACTGCAGCAGCAGCTTAGCTAGCTCAGTCTCTGCTGCTCTTTTCTTACGAGGCCGTGGACCCCTATAAGGTCTTTATTATACCTTCATAGGCAAACGCGGATGCATCAGCAGCCGCCGTGAAGAACAACAGCAGCAGCAACAGTGGTTTTATACTGAACCCTTGTTGCTGCACCAAGCAGCAGCAACAGTGTTTCGATCAAACACTTGTTGCTGCTGCACCAAGCAGCAGCAGCAGCAGCAGCAACTGTGCAAATACTTGCACTTGTTGCTGCTGCCCCATGCAGCGCCCCACGCAGCATCCGCAGCAGTGTGGAACACCTGTTGCTGCACCATGCTGCAGCAGCAGCAGCAGCAGCAGCAACGGCGTGAACAACCTGGTCTTGCATCATGTTGTGACCCCCTTCTGCTGCATGCTGCATGCTGCAGCAGCAGCAGCAGCAGCAGCAGCAGCACCAGCGTGAACAACCTGGTCCTGCCCCATGCTATTGTCTTCTGCAACAGCAGCAGCAGCAGCACCGAGCAGCAGCAGCGTGAACAACCTGCTCCTGCCCTGTGCTGATGCATGCTGCAGCAGCAGCAGCAGCAGCCCCCCGCAGCAACGGCGTGAACAACCTGTTACTGTGGCATGCTCCTGTATGCTGCAGCAGCAGCAGCAGCCGCCTCCCGCAGCAGCAGCGTGAATAACCTGTTGCTGCGGCATGCTGATGCATGCTGCATGTTGCACTGCAGCACCAGCAGCAGCAGCACCCAGCAGCAGCAGCGTGAACAACTTGGTCCTGCCTCATGCTACTGTATGCTGCAGCAGCAGCAGCAGCAGCCCCTCGCAGCAGCAGCGTGAACAACCTGCTGCTGCCCCATGCTATTGT
>NW_013576097.1:0-470 GCF_000499745.2 Eimeria mitis
TCGTGGTTCATGCCTACTGATAGGCAAGTGGAGCTCAAGCTTCTTCCACTTTTGAGCCTTGCAGTAGACGCGTCTGGTCTATCCATGTGATTCGAGTGACGTTGGAGCCGTTTAGGAAGATCACCTAAAGTGAACCCAGAAGGTTGAGTCACTCTTTCTGGCCGCATGCCAAAGAACGAAATACGCATATACTGTCGAATAACTGTGCGGGTTCCCAGCGTATCAAATTGTTGTTAGGTGGCGGAGAATTAGACGTATCTTTAGGCAGTACGTCCTCAAACTCTATTGCAAACCAGAAAAAGTGAGGCCTGTGCAGATCTAAATCCGAACTCCTAGGTTCAAGTGAATCTGTTCAGTATCTCGCAATCCACCGTCGCATGAAGATTCGACCACTACATGCAGTTAGGATTAACTATACTCCTATACTGACCAGGCTTGTTGCGACAAAGCGCGCCAACTGCTCGGTCAGG
>NW_013576097.1:506-1475 GCF_000499745.2 Eimeria mitis
GCATTCTACAACTGTGCTAGCGAGTACTGCAGTTTATCCGCAGTAGCGATGGGTGGATAAAAGCGCAGCTGGAGATCCAAACGCCGAGCGTGATCGTCGGTCTGCGCCTGTATTCGTGTACGTAGGGAGTGCGCAAGGAATATGCACACGTCTGAAAACTCCGGCAACTTGCAATTTTCAAATGCTCTGGGCATACCAGGAATATAGATCGCTGTTGTCGCCTTGCTTGCCATTGTGAAATTCTTGAGGCATGAAAGTGATGCCATTGACCTTGCGCCCACTGGTCCCTGATTGTGTCATCGTGCTCATTGTGCTCATCGTGCCCTACATTAATTTTCGTGAAGGAGACATAAGTCTGGGGCGCATTTTGATGCTTTGTTGTCATTGCATCAGCTTGTGCGTCCCGTGTTACTCATACGCTGGGTATCAGATATGAGTCACATAGGGTGTGAATAACACTGGGTGCAGACCGTTGTGCATTGGATGCGAATGCACGGGTGGCGTTCTGAGATCATTCCGCCTTTACCAGATTTACGTGAAAGGCCGCATGCATACGGATTATGCGGATGTATCTGGCGCTCATTCCTTGACAGACGGTGAGGCCTGCAGCAGCTATGCCTTCGGGGACGCAGCAAATGCACTGCGCTCTCCTAAATTTCTATTGTCAGCCTGTTAGAAAATACGGGCCGTGACCTTTTCAGCCCATCTTTTTCAGGACATGCAAGGCGTCTAGTTGGAAGCCCTCGTGGTTGTTACAGCTTGTCGATTTCTCCTTGCAATATTCCAAAAGGTATAGTGAACCAAAACACAACCTAGGCGATATACAACATCTCCAAGGGCGTACGTTTAAATTCTTTGGCGATGTAGGAATACAAACCACCACTGGCGCATGCCAGGTAACCTTATTATAGCGGCCAATATCTAGTTGATGCCTTACCCTCTGACAGAGTGTGAGGCCAGTTTTAGATG
>NW_013576097.1:1548-1910 GCF_000499745.2 Eimeria mitis
CCATGACCGTCGTTCCTAGTATATTTAGGGCTGCCGGGCATGGCTAGCTGGGTATCTGCTAGACTCTATATGGCTTACCTATTTTGCTCTAGCCTATGGTTGAATCTACAGCTGGTTAGACCTCTTTAGCGAGTGCGTCTCTGTCGCAAAGAAAGCTTGGCCCGCACCTCATTAGTAGCCAGCCACTGTTCTTTTTTATCCCGCGTCTTGCAGCTAGTTTGCTAAATAACCAGCTCGCTGTCGAGCAGGGTTGTTGGGTGCGCGTGTAGCATCCATGGCGCAGCAACGTGGGTCTTATGTTTACGTATCTTTTAACCAGCTAACAACTCCTGCCACCAGGGGGCGTCAACGACTAGCTTTGT
>NW_013576098.1:0-252 GCF_000499745.2 Eimeria mitis
TTTTTTTTTTCTTTTTTTTTATAAAAATAAAAAAGAATATAAAAAAAAAGATGGATCGTACAGTGGAGCGATCGAAGGTTTCTTTAATAAATTTTTTGCTGGAGGTGACCCCGCCCCTTCTTGGGTGTAGCCGTCAGCAGTTGCAGCATCTGCTGTCTAGACAGTCGGAGTGTATACTGAAGCCTTTTCTTATAGAGCAGCAACCAGGTGTATTGGTGATAGGTAAGGAGGCTTGTTCTCGTGGTGGTGTAG
>NW_013576098.1:352-2000 GCF_000499745.2 Eimeria mitis
CCAGCAGTTGCAGCATCTGCTGTCTAGACAGTCGGAGTGTATACTGAAACCTTTTCTTATAGAGCAGCAACCAGGTGTATTGGTGATAGGTAAGGAGGCTTGTTCTCGTGGTGGTGTAGGTGCCAAGACACCTGAAGGGGGAGAACAACAAGAACAAACAAACTATGATGCAGAAGAAGAAGAAGAAGAAGATAATTATAATTTATTTGTTGATTTAGGTTTTGTTGCGAGAGCAGCAGGAAAATGCTGCAGTGTTGCATTTATAAAAAGACCAGGTTTCAGTCTAGCGGATGAGAAACCAGCAGCAGCAACAACAGCAGCAGCAACAACACAAGATGAAGGAGAAGAAACAGCAGCAGCAGCAGCAGCAGCAGCAGCAGCAGCAGCAGCAGCACATATTGTTACTAAACCTATTGGGCCCCAGCTAGCATTGATGCGTTGTGGCTTCGGTGAAGAAGAAAGTTTATTAGATGTAACTGAGATGTATATGCAGCGAGGTTTTGGTCCTTTACTAAAGACAGCAGCAGAAGAGGAAACAGCAGCAGCAGCAGCAGCAGCAGCAGAGAGTGTAGCAGATGGAGGTACACCAGCAGCAGCAGCAGCAGCATCACCAACAGCAACAGGAGCAGCAACAACAGCAACAGAAGAAACAGCAGCACGTGCCTCACACGATATGCAAACTGTAAATAAAAAACTAAGAGAATTTGTATTGGCGGTGCAGCAGGCGCAGCAGAACGTAGATATACCCCTCATTGAGCTGCCGATAGACTCTATAATAAAAACAATTGTTACGAAAGCTAATAAAGAAAAAAAAAAACCCAGCGTCGATGATCTGGGAGACAAACTACAGGACAGTACTTATCTTATAGCTTTACAAACACACGTCAATAGGTGGATCAAAGATATACAAAAAGTATGCAGAATGCAACGGTAAGAAATAAAGAAACACATGCGGTCTAGGGTTTAGGGTTTAGGGTTTAGGGTCTAGGGTTTAGGGTTTAGGGTTTAGGGTTTAGGGTTTGGGGCTGGGTGGTTCGAAGGGTTTAGGCGGAAGCGGTGTGTAGCTACTGTATATGTGTATTTGTGTGTATATGTGTATGTGTGTGTATGTGTGTGTATGTTTGTGTCTATGCGTGTCTATGTGTATGTATGTATGTGCGTGTATGCTTCTATGTGCGCGTATATGTATATATGTGTATGCGTATATGTGTATGTGTGTATGTATGTGTGTATGTATGTGTGTGTTTATGTATGTCTGTATGTATGTGTGTGTTTATGTATGTCTGTACGTATGTGTGTATGCATGTGTATGTGTGTGTATGTATGTATATGTGCGTATGTTTAAGTATGTATATGTATGTATGCATGCATGTATGTATGTATGTGTATGTATGTGTGTGTGTGTATGCATGTGTATGTAAGCAGTATGTATGTATGTGTATGTATATGTATGCATGCGTGTATATATGTATGCATGCATATATGTATATATGCATGTATATATGTATCAATGCATGCATGCATGTATGTATGTATGTGTATATTTGTTGCAGGGACCCTAGCACGGGTACCGCAGCTGAAGAGGTGAATTTTTGGTTGGGTTTTGAGCGTGCATTGAAGCATGTAGAGGATCAATTGAGGACGCCTG
>NW_013576099.1:0-218 GCF_000499745.2 Eimeria mitis
TGCTGCTGCTGTTGCTGCTGCTGCTGTTGCTGCTGCTGCTGCTGCTTCTACCTCTGCTGCTGCTTCTACCTCTGTTGCTGCTACTTCTGCTGTTGTTGGTACCTCTGCCTCAGCTATTGCCGCTGCTGCAACAATATTTTCTCTCCCCGTTGCTGCTGCTGCTGCTGCTGCTGCTGCTGTTGCTGCTGCTGCTGCTGCTGCTGTTGCTGCTGCTGCTG
>NW_013576099.1:318-1999 GCF_000499745.2 Eimeria mitis
TGCTTCTAGTACTCCCTCAGCTATTGCTGCTGCTGCAACAACATTTTCTCTCCCCGTTGCTGCTGCTGCTGCTGCTGCTGCTGCTGTTGCTGTTGCTGCTGCTGCTGCTGTATACAGGAGCACAGACACCAGAAAGCATCTACTGTAGAGGAGTTAATTTCAGCTGTCGGCAGCCTCGGCATCCCCGTATGCAAAAACCTCTTCTTAAAGGACAAAAAAGGCAGCCTCTTTCTACTCACCGCCCTCCATGTAACCCTAAACCCTAAACCCTAAACCCTAAACCCTAAACACTAAACCCTAGCAATAAACCCTAGCAGCAGCAGAGTGCGTCCGGCATCACCCCAGTCCAGGAACATCAGCAGCAGCAGCACGGCCACAATAATATTCATGCTCATATATACATAAACAACAACAGCAACAACAGCAATAACAACAGCAGCAACAGCAGCAGCAGCAGCAGCAGCAGGAGCAGGAGTATTGTGTTTGTGTTTCTATAGGATTCACCAACCCCCCTGAAGGGCCTGATGACGAAGCTGGGGGTTCAGAAGCTGCGGCTGGCTGACGAGAAGATACTCGAGGCCACGCTCAACGTCTTGCCGGGCTGTGTTACCCCCCTGGCTATGCTCAACGATGAAAAGTAAACCTGCTGCTGCTGCTCCTGCTGCTGTTGCTGCTGCTGCTGCTGCTGGTGCTGTTGCTGGTGTTGCTGGGGTTGCTGCGGTTACTGCTGCTAGTGGTGCTGGAGTTGCTGCTCTTGCAAATGAGGATCATGCTGCTGCCACTGTAGCTGCTGCACTTGCGGCTGTTGTTGCTGCAGCTTATGTTGCTGCTGTAGCATTTGCTGCTGTTGCTGCAGCTTAGCAGCAGCTGCTGCTGCAGATGCTGCTGCTACAGCTGCTGCTGCAGCCGAGGATCCGCTTCTGGCGGGCCCTGTATGCCGTATATGAGCCGTATAGGGTGTTTTTTCCTGCTTCTGCATCTATTGCTGCTGCTGCATCTCCTGCTGCACCTGCTGCTGCTGCTGCTGCTGCTGCTGCATCTCCTGCTGCACCTGCTGCTGCTGCTGCTGCTGCAGGAAGGAAGTGACATTTCTGCTGGACGCGAAGCTGAAGGACGGAGAGGAGCCGGTGCTGGTGCACCCGCTGCACAACTTTGAGTCTATTGCCCTCGCACCCAGGGACCTCGTCTCCTTTCTTATAGCAAAAGGAGTAGCCATACAGTTCGTTGACTGTCAAGGTATGTTGCTGCTGCTGCTGCTGCTGCTGCTGCTGCTGCTGCTAGTGCTGGTGATGCTGCTGCTGCTGCTAGTGCTGGTGATGCTGCTGCGACTGATGATCGGGCTCATGATGATGTGGCTGTTGTTGCTGCTGCTGCTGCTGCTGCGGTTGCTGTTTCTGCTGGTGCTGTTGTTGTTGTGGGTGCGGCCGGAGCACTGGGCCTGGGTATTGCTGTCGGTGTTGCTGTAACCCTGCCTGCTGCTGCTGTTGCTGCTGCTGCTGCTGCTGTTGCTGCTGCTGCATGCGGTTTGGTGGCGGCGCGTGCTGTTTCTTTTGCTGCTGCAGAGCTGCAGGCCCTTTCCGAGGCTTCGCCTGAGGGTGTGAACGGAACAGCAGCAGGAAAGAAGACAGCAGGCGCAAGCAAGAGCAGCAAAGAAGAGCAGCAGCAGCAGCAGCAGCAGCAG
>NW_013576100.1:0-453 GCF_000499745.2 Eimeria mitis
AAAAAAAAAAAAAAAAAAAACGGGGAAGAAAAGAGAGAGAAGTAGAGAGTAGAGAGAAAGAGAGAGACAGATAGAAATAAAAAGAGAAAGAAACAAACAAAAAAGAATATAAATATAAACAAAGAGAGATAAAGAGAGACAGATAAAGACAGAGAGGGAGACAAAAAGAAAAAAACAAAGAGAAAAACAAACAAAGAAAAATAAATAAATAAATAAATAAATAAATAAATAAATATAAATATAAATATATATATACCTTGCTGCTGTTTTTTTTGGTTTTTGTTTGTTGCTGCTGCACCGGGCACTGCAGCAGCAGCAACATGCTGTATATCTGTTGCTGCTTGAACTGCTGCTTTTGCTGCTGCTATCTGCTGCTGCTGCTGCTGCTGCTGCCGCACCCTCTCTTCTGCTTCTCTCAGAGCTTCGTCTACACACGGGAGAGATACAGCAGCA
>NW_013576100.1:553-710 GCF_000499745.2 Eimeria mitis
TAAATATAAATATATATACCTTGCTGCTGTTTTTTTTGGTTTTTGTTTGTTGCTGCTGCACCAGGCACTGCAGCAGCAGCAACATGTTGTATATCTGTTGCTGCTTGAACTGCTGCTTTTGCTGCTGCTATCTGCTGCTGCTGCTGCTGCTGCTGCC
>NW_013576100.1:857-1043 GCF_000499745.2 Eimeria mitis
TCCTTCAGCAGCAAATGGATATCAAAATCCTCATCATCTTCATTTGCTGCTGCTGCTGCTGCTGCTGTTTTTTCTTTTGCTGCTGCTGCTGCTGCTGCTGCTGCTGTAGATGTACCACCATCACCATCACCATCATCTGCTGCTGCTGCAGCAGCAGCAGCAGCAGCAGCAGCAGCAGCGGGGGGG
>NW_013576100.1:1594-2178 GCF_000499745.2 Eimeria mitis
TGCAGCAGCAGCAGCAGCAGCAGCAACAGCAGCAGCGGGCTGCTGTGACCAGCAGCAGCAGCTGCAGGAGCAGCAGCAGCAGCAGCAGCAGCCGCAGAAAGCTGCTGTGACCAGCAGCAGCAGCTGCAGCAGCAGCAGCAGCAGCAGCAGCAGCAGGCTGCTGTGAGGAGCAGCAAGAGCACTCAGAAAAGAAGAAGCAGCAAGAAAGAGAAACACAGAAAATAAAATTTTAATTAATTAATAATATAATAATAAATTGTAAATATAAAATAAAAACAAAAATATATTTTTAATTTAATTTATTTTATTTTTTATATTTATTTATTTATAGATGAAGCTAACACCACACACACACACACACAGAAAAAAGAAGAAAGGCTGCGGCGTAGGTGTTGCTGCTGCAGCGAGAAAATATTGATTTTGGGTTTTAATAACTCGAAATTTCGGTTAATTTTAATAAATAAATAAAAAAAATGAAATAAAATTCAGAAAAAACGAAAAAAAAACAAAAAAAAAACAAAAAAAAACAAAAAACAGCCCCGGGCTGTGCATGCAGTCATTTCGGGTGTATGCGCAGCTTGCGC
>NW_013576101.1:0-2393 GCF_000499745.2 Eimeria mitis
CAAACGCAGTGGATGATGACTGCATTTCTCCTTCGGCAGTTGAATACAGGGGGATAAAGTTGTACTTCTTCTTGCGTTGAGGAACGTAGCGAAACATTTTCTAGTTTACTGCCGCACTACAATGGTCTGGCGGCGCGATCTTACTGGCGAGAGTTACGTCGGGTTTCGCTGGGTTGTCTGCAAAAGCCCAAAGTGCCGGGTGGAATGCCAATGAAGCTCGTTTGGTGCAGTGGCATTATGCGCTACAGGTGCGAAGAATTTCTATACTGCATGGAATCGGAATGAGGTTTGTATGGTGCAGCAGCACTATTTGCTACGCTTGTGAAGCATAATTTATAGGCTGTGTGGAATCGCAGTGGAGTTAGTATGGTAGAGCGGCATTGTCTACTACAGTAAATCAGCTGAAAGGATTTCACAACGATTGAATCCCCGCAAACATCAGTGCGCAGATCAGCTCCTTGTGGATTCAACTCAGGGGGTCATTGAATGACGTATAATGATGGGATTCACTGGAACTGAACTTGCGAAAAAAGACNTTCAACTCAGGGGGTCATTGAATGACGTATAATGATGGGATTCACTGGAACTGAACTTGCGAAAAAAGACTTGGCTAGAAACCTGACTGAATCCAATGCGTCCGGACTTGCTGCGAAAAGTGTCTCAAGCAGTTGTAGCAGTGCTGGCTGATCTTAACAACTGCATGCGTTTCGGTCCCCTCTATTTGCCACTGTATTGAACTGCATGTAGTTCGTTACTCTCTGTTTGGCAGTGCATTTTTAGCCTTTCCAGTACGCAGTATGCAGAGTCGACTGTTATGGAATGTAACGTCTTATGCATTACCTGGCAGCGAAAAGACTAGATAGATATGAAATAGACATACACATAAATATTTCCTGAGCAGGCAAAGACTGGCAGCGCAATTGGCGAAGTTTGGACCGTAAAAAAGCCCGACGAACGGGACATTCAGGATGAACCGCCAGGTTTGGCATAATAGTAATGTGACCAATTTCCTCTTCCTAAAAGGCCGCTTGAATATATTCTATGTTGCAACGAAGGATGTAGCTTATATAGGCTAGAGTGTTTGGTAGGAGTGTGCTTTTCACCTATGACTGCAGATTCTGGAAATTCATGGTAGCAGTACGTCTCGAAAAAACTTTCACCACGTGTTACGGCGCATTTTAGCACTTGCCGCCAATTGCCGGCTTCTCGGTATTAAGCTATACAATAGGCTTCATATCTAGCGCCAAGCACACGGCTCATTTTAGCACTTGCCGCCAATTGCCGGCTTCTCGATATTAAGCTATACGATAGCCTTCATAGCTAGCCCCAAGCCAAGTTTGGCAGTAGCGGTGAAATGTATCAGCTACGAAGCAGATAAATGCTGCTGCGGTAATATAAAAGTAAACGAGCGCTATTGTACGAAATTGAGGCAACTGCACTGCCTAAAAACAAACAGCACATCAGGAATGCAACCTCATCGGTGGGGAGTAGCACAGTAGAAACCGCGATTTATGGATGGAGGTTATTGCCCTTATGCAAACTTTGGCAACCAGGAGCATATGTTCAGTATAGCAAAATGAAGGCAGACTGCAGGCATACATGGGGAACCAAACTATTATCACCTGCTATGCAGTGGAAGACTCCAACTTCATGTGCCGATTTAGTGCTCTTTCATCCACGGAAGCCATCCAAATACTGCAAGCTTGAAGGCCTGATGTGTGCCACCTGATGCCCGGAAACTCACAACAGAATGGACAAAAATGATAACGTGGAGAAAAACACGGTGCGAGGAAGGCGGCCCACTCAGAAGGCATTAGTCGAAATAAATCTATGGCTTGCAGCGTATCAATAAGAATCGCGCAGGCTGTAGAGAGCGCCAGATAGAAACCAATTTGAGGGACTTACATGTAAATCCCACATGATGCTCTATTCCTTCCAAAGTCCACCGTTCTTCATTGTCCTTCAGTACATTAACGTGCTAGAATATTGCCTGAGAGCCAGGAAGACTGACTCAAAAGTTCGGGATTAAGACTTGCGTCTGAACTTGGCATGCACAATTTCCTATCCTGCAGCGTGACTTCTCTCTGAATTGCCAGTAACGAGAAGCAACCAGAACACCTTCCTAGCCCAGCATTGTACTGTGAACGCTGCTTCACACATTCGGTGCGCCAAAGAAGTTCACTGTTAAAAACAGCTCGCATACCTGCTTGCCTGGTTTAGTAATAAGAAGAAAGAAACAGCTCTCGTTTATACAGACTTCATTTCAACTCCATAACCCTAAAAAAGCGCCCCTCTACATGGCATCTAATTTCTGTTGCTCACCACCGGAATGGAGAGCAGCCGTTCTCAAAAATCTCATCGCTTGGTGACAGATGTTGGCATTATATATGTAG
>NW_013576101.1:2461-3985 GCF_000499745.2 Eimeria mitis
GGTCGGTTGGCTTTTTTCTCTGGCTTAAGCATTTACGGCGAGGTATTTTATATGGAGCTCTGCTTTAACACGCCGAGAAATAACGAACCCCTTTCGACTGACTTGATTGGAAGCAAAGCTGAGGCATTTGTCCGTTTTCATACCGCTCATAGTTGCGTTCCAGAAGGTTTCTTTGGTGCGGGGTCACGACCATTCTTGCAAATGCCCTTTTCCCTTGCAAATTCATATACAATTGTCGCCTGCGGCAGAACAGTTTTTTCGAAGCTTGGCATACGTTTAGGCATCCGTGCTTTCTGCCCGCTTTTCTGCATAATTTCACCGAGCCAAATGTCATCGTCCTGAGCCAGTACTTACTCGCCTTGCGGCGCCACTCGTTCGTTTGATGCTAGCATTACGAGAAAAAAGCACTAACGGTGTTGGAGTGGAAAATGTGTAGTAGGTAAGCGGGCTGCTTTTTATAAGGTTTTTGGTGACATCAAGCACAGGTTGCTGTGCTTACCATAGCACATTCGTAGTTGTGCAACGAATGTGCTATGGTAAACACTGCAATCAAAGGTCGAATTCCTTCGAGGATTGGCTCCATTACACGTGCTTAATTGGGATGCTCACCCAGAGACGCATTGTTGTGTTGTTTACAACGCCGTTCCTTCTAGCACTCAGAGACGAAAGCTGGAAGGGAACTCTATACCTATTGCTGGCTGCTTCAGATCGTTGTGGTGGTGCAGCGGCGTAAAATATCATTACAGACCCGTGGTTGGACCGGCAACTCTCATTCGCCGTTCTGTGAAAGGCTGCCACATGTGAAGGTATTTTGCTTCAAGGCTGCGCCTCTACATCCAATCATTGTGTGTCGGTTTCGAAATTTTCCAGGCAAACACGGACAATGCTGTCGAGCTGAGTGCGTTGTAGATTTTGGTCCGACTAGGTTTGTAAACATTCCAACAGCTTTAGGCTATCATATTTTCACTCGGTTTCCGTCATCCATGCGGTTGGCTTCATTTAACGCTCAAATTTATACTCGCTCGCCAATTTGCTTTGCAGCACGATGCTCGCTTTCGATCCGCAATATGCGGTGTTCGTTCTTTTATCGGTTAGTGGGCTCACTTAGCCGCATTTTCGTATATCAAGTAATATGCAGCCAACCCTCTTCCAAAAGCATGATGACTGCATTCGACGGCTGTGCTGATGCGCACGCGTATAGCAACAACGAGTAAGAATTGATGCTTAGCCTAGCAGCAAATAAGCAGACACCTTATCAGCGCCGGTGACATTATCAGCGGGTGGTCACCTCAACCCAAGCGCCTGAAGCAGCAGGCCGTTATGCTAGTTGCTTCCAGATAGACAAAAGCGTACAACTGTCAAGCAGTGTTTAATATAGTTCTTCATTCTAAAATATGTTTCCTATACACCTCCCTTCTTGGTCTAACTGTCTCACCGTTACCGTGGCTCATACTAAACCACTGATCAAAATTATAGCTTTCGCAAATCTTTCGCCTCATGGCGCTGCTCATCTGAAATTTAGCT
>NW_013576101.1:4165-39784 GCF_000499745.2 Eimeria mitis
AGCATGGCTCGAGCGCAAACTATTCCTCCTCACGGAATGCCACCAGATATTGCGCGCAATTCTTCAAGTTCTACATCCGATCAACTGCTGCCAGTCCCTGCTTTCTAAGCGGTTTATAACACAGGAACACCTAAGAGAATTTCCTTAGCCTCCAGCCCAGTTAGCGTCAAACTGCTCCATTATCTGCTAAAGGCCTAACTGCACTTCATGCTAAGGGGCTGCTCAAGTTTGTTTCCAAATGCGAACGCAGCATCACGTGAATGTGGTTACGACAGCCCAAGCCGTTTTTATCTGCTAGACAATAACGCCTACACTACATGCGAATAGCCCATACGTTCCGTTTGCCTGTGGGGAACCGCCTTCCAGAGGTAACCGGAGCTGGCTCGTCGCGGCCTGGCATTAGAATCGCGTATGTAGATATTCCGTGTGGATAACACCTCGCAGCGGCACGCGTAACTATTCGGGCGCAACACCCAGCAACACAAACGCCGCGGCTCCGACATACTTTGCTCGGTATACAAAGCACTGCTCAACATCACGAAACCCGGGGAGTCCACCACGACTCGTTAACCTGAGACGGATAAAGCTTGCAGTAGCATCTCCTTTCGTAGCTCTTTGTGCTCCTCCGGCTTTTCCTATTCCACCGTTCAGAACTGACTATCATGGTGTTCGGTGGCCCAATCAATAGACTACAACCTGGAGAAGACACCTTTGGTCATCTCAGTAGAGGCAAAGACAACCATAATCTGGAAATACAGAGCCTTGGGTGCACGCGGCAAAGCGGACGCCCAATGGGCGCGTGCTAAAGGGCACTCAAAACCAACAGGCCAGAAGGCAAGAAGGGATGCATTCAGTATATATGGTGCAGGGTTTCCTTCGGTCAGGAAAATATAATTTTTGCGTAAAAGCGTCACCCCTAAGACAATCTACTCGGTTAAATACCTCGTATAAAAGCCGTTGTGTCTCCCACGGTAACTTAACCAAATCACTTCTATACTATTACACAGCTAGGATTCCTTTGCGAGCAACAGTGCCCAAACCACTCCAGAAGACTAACAAAAATTTGCGGAGGATTTCGGCAATTTTCCATATTAAAGCAGTCTGCCAGTCCCATCCAATGCCCTCAAGCAGTTGTTAGTCTTCTCTGGTGGTTCAACCATTTGCGGGGGCTGCTGGCTATTTTCCATACTAAAGCAGTCTGCCAGCCGCATCCAATGCCTTCGAGCAGTTGAATCTATGTTATGGTTGTCCTAGGCCTGTCACTGGCTGCTGGCTGGAAAGCCCAAGCGAAACAGCTCTCCACCTCGTAAGCGGCATCGGACACACGCAAACAGTCTAGTGTGCATAAGCACTCAGGAACCCCCGAAGTACTAGACTGTCGCCCTGCAACCTGACCACCCTTGACGGTGAATCATCACCGTCCACTCCAGTCTGAGAAACACCCTTATACCCTGCCATCCAGGGGGAATTTGGAATAATAGGCTGCCTAGGTCCCTTCCAACTGCACCCCACCCTCATCAGTGAGTTAATCAAGCGATGCTCTATCTCCGCCTACTCCGCTCCCAACGAGCGCACAAACGCAGGTAAAATCCCAACTGTGATTTTGCAGTAGGGATCTGACTCCACCAACACGGTGGGGTATTCTGCAAAAGTAACTATCAAGGTACTGCGAGCGTGGAAAACGGATCGCCTGTAGAGAGAACTTTCACTTTCTGCCTTGTTATGCCGGACTTCATTCACTCCAATCACCAAAACTGCACTAGTATTTCAATAACCATGACTGAATAGCGGGTGTTCATCTCCAACCCGCCATTCCCTCCTGTCGAGTATACCAAAGATAACAATCATTTAGATTGGTCAGCAAACCCGCTCTTCACTCCTGCGGAGAAGACCAGCAGCATTGACGCGATTGTAGTCGCTTCTCCCTACATTCAGCAATATATCCGCCGTCAGCGCCCAAAAAGTGCGGAGACGGAAGGAGGCCTGTCCACAGCCCTATCCGCACCCTAAAGAAAACGAGAACATTGTGAATCTCCAGAAGGAATGTGAGATGCTATACAAAGACGCTCAGAGGGCAGAACCAGAACTCCTCCCATTGGCCG
Organism: Eimeria mitis; assembly: GCF_000499745.2. NCBI lineage: Eukaryota > Apicomplexa > Conoidasida > Eucoccidiorida > Eimeriidae > Eimeria > Eimeria mitis. Next base: position 6,268 of record NW_013576101.1, read on the forward strand.
TTCTATGCTCTTCCAGAGGACCCAAATTTAGTAAGCGAACACCCCCATTATAGGACTTAGGTGCTGGGGGTGAATACCGTAGGGGGGTTGCAGCTCAGCCAGCCTGGAAGTCGTCAGGTTTCCCTCCATGTTTTCAAGGCTACACGCCCGCTTGGCAGGATAACACAAGAGGAGCTGGTAGGATGTCTCAAGAGCAGCCGTCAGCTGTATCCTACGTGCATTGTACGGTCTGCTCGCCAGAATCCATTTTCAGAGCTTACAAGGTTATTCCGTCGACGAGCGCTTCCACTTTAAAGTTTTCCTGACCGTATTTGCCGGCTCTGGAGACACCTTCCGGATTACAGCGCAGCCACGAGCGCTTCCATTTTAAGGTTTGCCTGACCGTACAATGCACGTAGGATACAGCTGACGGCTGCTCAACTGCAGAGCACTTGCCATTCTCCTCCGCCTTTTATTCTAGATACACGCGGATAGCGCCCGCACGTAATTGGAGTAGATTTTTGCCAATGCCTNCTCCGCCTTTTATTCTAGATACACGCGGATAGCGCCCGCACGTAATTGGAGTAGATTTTTGCCAATGCCTCCCAATCAATTATCCGTGGTAGGCTGACTACGAATTCCAAATACAGCAACGAGCCGGGAGTGGTGTTTTACACGTTCGATATCCTGCGTTTTATTACGCTCCCCGCGGCTGTCCAACAGCTTACATCAACAGCATGCCAACCGGACAGCCCAGTCGCACGATGGAGTCGTGGATATCCATGGGATATGCGTCGGCTGCGCAGAGACCGAAGGAGATTATTGAGCCACCTACCTTCTTCCTTACTAGAGTTCGCTGCCCTAGGGATCATATGGCCCTGGAACTTCATCCCACTCTTGTCAATGGAAGCCAAGCAATCCCCCAGCTCTGCGCCTTGTGCCCCCGGCGAGAACGCAAGCCCAAACAAATGTTCAACTCAGACACCTAGAAGGGATCCATATTCTGTGACATGATGGGGTGTGGTGAATCCATAACAATGGAGCTATTCCGGAACCAGTAAGCCTATGTCTGATGAGCCGTCAGTCCCTCGCATGCTATGCCCAGATTTGTTCAGTAGGCGGCTCCGCTGAATGAATATTGTCGGGCGCATCCTTCGAACCCCAGCTGAATACAACGAGCCGGCAGGCATTATTCAACGCACATCGCCACGTAAACTTCTACTGGCTCTCAGTGATTTCATCCGGTACAACAAAATAACAGAACTAGCAAACCTCGGAGAAGGCTCTCCGCCTGTTTTTCCCCAAATTGTTCTGTCCTGCAACCGTACTAGACCCGGCACTGCGGTGTCTACAGCAGGGAGAGCAAACGGTCTGGCCCGTTGCAACACCTTTTGAACCAAATCTCATGCCAGCTTCCTGTAGTCATATGAGTGCGGCTCCCGCACTCACTTTCAGTCTTCAGTCAGCCCTCATTCTTATACAACGAGCACGGCAATGTTGCCGCGATTGTGGTGAGTGTTACCTACGCCTGCATCTCAGTATCCTTGTAACTTGGATATGGATGGGTGCAGATGGTGTGCTGAAGACTTCGCGAAGCTCACAATAGCCACAAGGTAGTGGCCCAGTCCGGGCGCCCGCCAAGGAGGTCGTAAAGCGCTTAAATCAACTCTTCCAGTGGAGCGGGTCTACCGACCGTCTCGATGGTGCTGTTCCTGTAAGGTTAATTTGCCAACGGAGGGAACCTGAGACTCTAATTTTACTGGAGAATTACCTTGGTTGAAGAACTGCACCTGGGTTCCGTAGTGCCTGTACGCATTGGAGCATTAAGGCACTTCCCATCCTTGTATGGTTCAGTCCACCACTGAGTTTGCATTAAGGAGGCGCCGGGCAAAGTATTTTGTCCAATGCACAGAAAGGATTGAAACGAAGCAAACGGACGAAACGGACAGAGTTCGGAGCGTCTGTTGTATTTCGAGAATTAGCTTGCCGACGCAGCGTTGGGCCCCAAGTGTTGATGTTTCTCGTGCTGTCAGCTGCCAGCTGTGCAAATCGTCTAGCGCCTATGTAAGAGCTTGCACGTCGTCGGTCACCATGCTGCTTCCCAGATAAACTGGGGTACGATGATGTTTCTAGCCGTAAAGGGTATCTTTGGCAGCTCTTAACAATTCTCCCAGCCGGCGGAAGGGAATCCGCTTTAACCGCATTTGCCCCCTGTTGCCTAGCAGACATCGGTTTCTGGGAAAAATCGTCTTAGAATGGGTGTGTGGTTGAGACGCACACATTCTACGTGCATGTTTTAGATAGGGATATTTTCATATCTGGAAATGCCCGTATCTAAAATATCAACACTTTCCGTGGGACCCAGAAGCACATGAATAGTTTATACTAAATATCTATCTAATCTGAGCATTTGGAGGATCCTAAACAGGAAACCGCTGCAGGTGTAACGACTATGCAGGATACCGGGAACTTATCGGCTTTCGGAGCATTCTGTATNTGCACCAAGCTACGCCGTCTCCTCTCCCAGCCCCAAAGGCCGCAGTGCCTGCTCTACGGGGCTGGAGAAACAACAATTTTAGGGAAGAAGAATCGACTGAGATAACTTATTTACTTAACCTTTGTTAGTCTGATATATTTCTTCAGTATGATAGATATTGGTTGCCAGCTCGCCGTACTCAGCTGTGGGGTCCCAGGGATGCGCCCCACAGTCGCCTTTCAGAGATACAACAGAGTAATTCGTATAGCTCATTGTGAATATTTGTACAAAAGACAAACACTCTAAGTTATCTTGAGCAGATCTCAGCAATTGCATGAAGGAACTGAGGGCTCTCCCCCACTTCTCATCAGCTTACAGGGGCTGCAGTACCCAGAGTGTTGTGGAATCCCATCACCCCGTCGTGTGAGGGAACGTGGATCCCTTCTACGCCTCGCAGTGGTGTTTTTCATCTGCGTTTGTGTTGTTGTTGGGGGCACAAGACGCAGAGCTGCTTGCCTGGACTAGTGCATCTACTGACGTGAGTGGTATCAGGTTCCGGGGGCCACATCATCCCTAAGGCCCCCAACTTGCCTTAAACTGGCGTTTCTGAAGGGGAGCTTCTCACATAGATGCTTCAAATGGCAGGATTCATCTTGGTCGAAAAGAACAAAATAATAGGAACCAATTGTTGCGTAGAAAGTATGCATTCCTCGTCTGCTGGGTACGGATCGATGAACAAACCGCGTGTCGCCAGAAGCGCTCACAAGTTTTTCCTACGCGTAATCGGCTGAGCACAGCCGACACCTGGTCTTCTACCTCTTTGAGCCGAAGAAAGGTGGCAGATCCTGCCTCCAACTTTGCGTCGATGCTGCTTCTTATAGGGGCAGCCAACTGCGACCAACCTTAAGGCGACGAAGGAATAGTCGTAGGCGTCTTAGCGAGCATGCAGCCAGCCGGAATACTCCATCTGGAAGGAAAGAATGTTGCATACCATGCCAAGTATCTGAAAATNAAGAAGTGTTTTGCAGAGCCTCAGACATTTCATTTACAATCAAAAAAGGGTCCTGATGAGTGCATCTCGCACAATAAGGAAGGTTCCCAACGAATGCCTCTTCTACGATAACAAATGTTCCGAATTGTTCCATCTCGAATGATGACAAAGTTTCCCAATTTCTGCATATCCAACATTGCTACGCATAGCCTTTGCACCTGTAGCAATTCAATCTCTCTTGGCATCCAGATTGGGATGAGGTACAAAGGCTGCGGCAGACTTCCCAAGAATAATCAGTGTTGTGGAGTAGAGAAGCTCTAGCTGCAATCCCACGTCAGCTATCACTGCGGGTGCACCCAGCAGAACTTCGAGGGGAATCCGCATAAGTATTGTGGAGAAGCAAAAACCACCGTACCGCAATTGAGTAGGCTTTGGCAGAAAAAAGAGTTGTAGACCTGTTCAAGCCTTCGGTAGAAGGGCCAGAAAAATGAACTGGAAACTTACAGCGAACTGAAGGCATGGACGAAGCGGGGGAAAAGCGGACTGGATGGTTGAAACACCAATGGACGTCAGAGAAAGCCGAGATAACGGCTTGTCCGGCAGTAGCCAGTAGCGTCTTTCAGTCACACTCAACCAGCGCAGCTTCACTATACTAAAGACCAGCATACCCGCTGGTAGTGTTAGCCTTGGTGAATCAATCTGGGAGCTGTACTGTAGGCTTCCCCTAAGCTTCCCTTCAAGGGGAAGCGGAAGCGCAAAGTGGGGTTAAAGCCTCGGATCTAGTGAATNCTCCTATAATGCAGGTGTGAGTCACGATGCGGTTAGTTAGGCTGTCATCTTTAGGAACTACTCTTGCCCATGCGTAGTTATTCGCTCAGTATTAAGCGCAAAAACGGTGGTAGAGCGTGGGTTGCGAGCCCTTACCTTGTTCCCAGCCTGCTTGGCGGTAGCTCATCGCGAGCGGTCGAGTTTCCGCCGTCGTTCTGCACCGGCGGCTTTAAAGTTGTGCAGGGTCTTCGGCTACGCATCGTGAGACGGGAAGATTCTGCTGGGCATCTTCCAGCTAATGCTTTGATCTGCTAATCTAAATGTAGTTGGCTTGTTTTCATGCACCTGCCCAACTGTACAGCTGGTACCACGATCTCTCAAACGCGTTTTGCAGCATGTGATCAACGCTCAGTGCTTCGCGAATATGTTCCGCGTGCCAATGCTACCCGGTGGAACACCTAGCAGCTTAGCGCTCAAAGAGGCGGGACAGGCATCTACTTTGGAACAAAACGTTGTATGTCGTGTTAAACTGAGGAGGTAATTCAACAAGAGGAAAGATGGCAAGTTTGGCGAAAAACGTGCAACTTCCTGCACCAGTGAACGCTTTTGCTGCCTGCTGCTCTGCTTCAAGGGGCTGTACACAGCGTGCAGATAGATTCCAGTGGGAGAGCTGGGCAAAAAAAAACTTATTTCATTGGTACTCTTTTGCTCAGGAATAGAGAAGAGAACATGCGCCATGGGCATGAAGCGATGCGTTCGCTTCTGCAGGACCTGCGAAAAGATGGCCAGCCGGAATCTATAAAGCAATGCTAGGTGGAAGTGGGAACGCTTTTGTTGGGTTGGTTACATCCCCAGCAGCCCTGGATTCCCGCCTCGTCTGACCATGTGCACCTCACATATAGGACAAGGGCATTAAAATCCTGCCTGAATAAGACTGTCCCGTTTAGGNGGACACTACTCACTAAACTTTCAGATTTGTATGCCTTGTTGGCCGACCTTCTTTCAGATATAACCGGAATAAAATAAGAGCAAAGCAGATACAGTACGTGCGCTTGTCGCTTTCGCGATATTCATGAAAGCAGGTATGGTTTCTTCAATATACTGAGTGCCGTAGTAGTACGGCAGCGTACTCACTGACCCGGGTGGTCCACAGCTTCACTTGTCTACACCTGAATACCGTTGCCTAATCCTACTGGAGTTGGATGGTTGACTACCAAGGCCGTAGCCTAGGAGCTTCAGCCTTTCCCACACGCGGTGGAGCACATCAACGGTGCTAGTAACAATGACGACCGGCTGTTACATTTATCCAGGCAACCTGGTGAAAGGATGCGGCTAAACCCTGCAGTTCCTAGCCTACGATGTCTGCAGCTAACCATCCAGCTCCGCTGCACCTTCGGGATTAATTCGAACAGAGAGACGCCATGATACAACTGACAGAATCCCCGACGTTTCCTTGAATTCACCGGATAAACTGGCAGCAATACAACTGTGAAGAAGGGCTCGCGACATTGCAGAAGAAACTCCAGGATATTGCAATGTTGGCACAGGTGGAACCATGCAAGGAGGAGATATGAACTGGGAATAGTATGCGTACTTGCAGGGAAACCAAGAATGCCAGTGCGCTTTGGAGGATTGGTTGTACGAAGCGGTTCATCAGCAGTATCTACGTGCCCTTACCACTCGTGGGAGTGCAAGCATAGTAACGCCTATTGCAGCACAAAGTGGCGCCTTGCATACTCCGCTGCGTCGAAGGGCTCTGTGGCGTAAATCGCCGGACTCATGCCTTTCTACCTACGTGCCATCCTACCTTGATCATCGTCCCGTTCAGGTCAATTTCCCTGCTAACTATGTCTGGTTCGGTGTCCTGTCTAGTATATTTTAGGCGAAGGCCTCAGTTTTGTCGTGGAACAACTTCCGCGTCACGTTCACAGTTTGACACCATGCGGCGGTGCAGGGATACTACACACTTTTTGTTGGTTTCGGGTGCCCGTACAAAAGCGGCCCTGTTAATCGAGACGTACGGCATTTTCTGCCCAAAGTGCTACCGCATGGTTTCAGCAACTGCGACAATAGAAAGATCATCAGCAGATGCAATGTTCGCTCTTGCGGTTCCCTCATTCTCCCACTTTATTTCGTGTGTTTGGGCTCCGGTTGATCTTGGTCCGTCTGTTCGCTCCCTCTGTTGTGTGCAACTTTGCATCAGGAAAAGTGATTCGCAATTTGGGGGAGAAGGGGGCTTCTATATCTGGGTTGCTCTGTCGTAATTCGGTGGTACGTGTTTGAAGACTCTCCACTCTGCTTGTTCATCTGGCCGGTTTAAATCCTTAAGAAACGCCACTTGGAGGAACTGCTCTATCAAAGAGGCCTTAGGAGAGTTCGTGTTCGACTGTCGGTTGCTTTCCAGCAACATTGGTTTTAGTAATATCTGGACACGGATAGCCTGAACTTTCATTTTTCAATGGCCGGTCGTAAAAGCAGCAGCAACAATTAGTTTACATTTCATTCTTCAGAAGCTTTATCTGTAAGGAGCGTTCTCCAACTAGGGCCGTGTAGCGATAGCCACTCGCTCGGTGGAGTCCTTAGTTTGTTTACACTTTACTTTTGCTTTTTAACTCACGCCATCTGCCCGTATGGTTGACAGTAATATAATCACATGCCTTACAAGTGTTACTTCATCTCCGCGTTAGCACGTACAAGCGCTTCTCCTCACGTAAAGGTTGAGGTCAGTGGAAGTCTTTAGGCCCGTGAATGATTGGCAGCTTACCAACAAGGATAGGGGTTCTGCGTGAGGACAGCTAAGATAATCATACTTTTGGCAACAGCAATACTAAATCAGCTGGTATTCAGCAGAACATGCGCTAGTATTGCAGGCCGTGGGTACTGGAATGTGTGGCACAACGCCTAGGGGCTCAGCTGGTTTACGGTGTCCATAGAACCCTTCCGATAGAAGTTCAAAATCGGAAGGACTCCTTCGGCCCAGAGATTGAATGCAGCACGGAAACAAAGGTATGAAGTGTCACTATTTTTTACATTTCTGGACTGTTCTTTTGAATGTCCCGTGATGGAATCAAGAGAGAGAAAACTGGGCGCGTCTTCATTGACCTTTGCAGCGTTCTGTGTCAACAGGCGCTTTGGGGCTGAAATACACCCCTTGGAAGATGCTGAACATTTGTAGCGTTCGCAAAGACCCAGCACATGCTAGTTCTCACGTTGAGTGCGGTGCTCTCTCTACCCCAGCAAGCGGTAAGCAACGAGTTGGTCGATTGCTTGACTGTTCAACAAGATTTTGTTCTTCAGACTTCTCACTTCAGCTTCGGTTTCAGTAACCCTCTTCACTATCTCACGCAAGTTGGCCTCCGCAAGTTTTTGAAGCTCTTCCCATGCTGTTGATTCTAGTTGTTGGCGGCTTGCGTTCGTGCCTGCGTCACTCTGTTGTTTGGTCGCATTCCAAGCCTCAACGAGGTAAACACCATTGGCATCCACGCAAGTACCTGATTCGAATCCACAAGAAGAGAGTAGCCTTCTAAGATACAGAAAATGTTGATGTGCCTTTTGCTGTACCTCCTCTAAGTGGTCGTACACGACTACTGTGTCTAGAGAACCGTTGCGAAGAGGAGCTCGACAGCTCTTACCAAGATTGGATACGACGCGTGTAGCCTCATGCAGCAATTCGACAGCTTTCTCAACGTCAGGATTCTCTGCAGCTGAATAATTTTCGCAGGAACGTACTGCGCTGCTACCATTGAGAAACGCAGAACCGCTGCACGGCAGTCCTACGGGCGTTGTGTGAGGTGCAACTGGGCCTGCCATGGCAACTACTCTCCTACTTTATTCTTTAGAAAGCGCAGAAATTGAAGTAGCACAGAAAACGCATCTCTGCGTATGCAGATTCAGGTGACAAATTCAGGTGAGCATGCCTTGCACACGTTGGCACTTCAAATGCAGCTGCACGGGCGTTTGGCAGCTATGATCAGAATCGCCGGGCTCGTCCCTAGTAGATCTTTCCCGTGAACTTCTTCACAAAGAAAATTCGCCAAAAGCTGGGAATCCAAATAATTGCCGGAATTTCGCCGATTGGACAGCAAGCGTAGGCGCGCGCAAACCTCATCCGGGGCACCCACCAGGTCACCCCGGGTTGTCATGGTACGTAGTAATCAAGGGTCACTGTTCTTAAAGATATTTTTTTCAAACACACACAACAAAGCTATTGGAAGCCAGCGCTCGTGACGGGGATCTTCCAGCCCCACTCAGTTTTCCTGACCTCTCGGGGCCCGTGCAGTACAGCGAGGCCAAGGCAGGAGAGCAAACCCAAAGCCAATAGCGACACTGGGCTGCAGCGGTTCTCTACTCGTATGGTATTTCTCTCTTCTATTCTAGGGAAGAGGAAGTCCAGCCAGTTACACATTTTCGGAATTTCCATACATGCTGGCAATGCGAGTGCTTCTGGTGCAGGGATACGTTCGAGCATTAGTGAGTTTTGCTAGAGTAAACTTCAACTACCCTTTATTATGTAGGAGGGGAGACGAAGAGCAGCCGCGTGGAGAAGGTGTTTTCAGGGTAGGAGCTCGTCGGTAATCCGTAGTGGCATACCTGGGTAGAACAACGTCAACATCGCACCTGCTTACAATGAAAGCGTACGGGGGCGCCAGTGGTGCCCTAACGAATGAGCTTGCCACAAACGATGCGTGTCCGCACTGGCGATGGCGTTCCCTCTTGATGTGGATGCCACAGCCCGTATTGCTAAATGCTATTTCTGGTAACTACTGCTGCATGCGGCAGTTGCGAACCATGGGTACAACGTATGGCGGAGACCGCCCACCGTTTTGCTGTAAGCAGCAAGGGAACCCATGCAGCGCTCAAAGATCTCCAGTGCCCTCTGCAAGAGCCCCCGGCACAGGCCAACTAGTTCATTATAGCATTGCCGAAGCTTCTCCTGGCGAGCTGATACCCACTTCTGTTATTGAACGCTCCAGCGAGACTGGAGAGGTGCTTGAAAGGTCCCCTATACCTGAACTATCTCTCCTTGCTTCCGCACCACGGAGCCGAAACGCCTCCCCAAGCAAAAAGGCGGCGTCTTCACGAACCAGTTCCCCCCCTTCCCACCCTAGGCTTTTCCCAGCATCAGGAGACACTGCTCAGACAGAGGAACCGCAGAGGTTTCTTGCCTACCATCAGACGCAGCACAATACTCCAAGGCAGCTCCCATCGCGCTGCGCTGATGATAGCCGACAGGACCTGGATGGAAGACATGCTGGAACCCACTCAACATTAGCTTTCGCTAATTTGTTTAATTCTACCAAAGCGGACACAAGACCACGGCTGAAAGATCTTTCTCCACAAACTGCTACTTCTCCGGTACAGCTCAACCCTTCTGAAACGTATTAAGTCAGGAGAGGTCACGGTGGTAAATGCAATGTCGGACCAATCAAACGGCTTGTCACTAACAAAAACACTTCTGCGTTTGATGAACTTACAGGAAAGCTAAATCTACACTCCAGATGCGTGCAGAGCAAATATAGCCAACACTCACTGACTCACTGCATGCATGCAGGCCTCTGCAGGGCTTCTCTCGAGATTTGTTGCAGTCCCTGTTGTGCATGGGCGTTGGGTTTTTCGGCAGGCATTGGAACGTCCTGAATCTCCTACATGCCGCGGGCCTCATTGTAGTGGGCACAAAATGCCGGCATTGGAAGTAGTGGAAGGTCATTCGCGCACTGAGGAGTTGGGTTCTGTGAAGGGGGCAAGAACGTCACCTGGTCATGTCAGCCATAATGCTCATGTAGGGCTTCGTCTTCCTACCCAACTCAAGGCTCGTCCTCAGCACGCCCAACATGTGCATGGAAAAGGATTACCGGATCATTTTTCGACAGCCTCTATCTGCGGGAACCTCGTGGGAGCTGCTGCGGAGCATCCAGAAGAACTTTCTCCGCAGTCTGCACTCCAGAAAAAAACGCCCTCTGGCCTGAATGGCCATTGTCACACTGAAGAAGATGGACCATCTGGTGTCAGTGGTCCTAACAAACAGTTGCATCTAAGCAGTACGCCAGTGGCTCGTCGTTCTGCACCGTCCAACGAATCAACCCACGATGAGGCCGCAGCGGGCTTGCAAGTTAGACCAGAAAAACAGCTCAGTGAAGTCCAGCAGACTAATCATATGAAGTGGATGCGTGACAACGTCGCGCAAAGTATGGAAGCTGCACCTGAGAGGACGCTCTCCATATTTAGTCAAGAGGAGCTCCTCGAGGGAGCTGAGAAACACCTCGACGTGGCGGGTAATGCAGTAGCAGCACATGGCACTCGTGGGCAAGATATGGAAAAACAGAAAGATGCTGGACAATCTAGCCCTGCGACAGCCAATCCAGAAATGCGAATCCTGCGCTCTAAGACGGTGACGGGCCCTGTTCTCAATATATCTCGAGTTTCAAGGGATATCCCCCTTAGACGAGAGACTACGCTTGTTCAGTGGAACCAGCACAAGAGTGTCTCACCGTCTGTAGATTCTTCCAGAGGTACGCCGTCCTGAGGCCCCGCGTGGAAGGTGAGCAGCGCAGGCGGCATCCGCCTACCCGCTGTCGTGCTAGAAAACAGCAGGGCCAGAGCCACCTTAAAAATAAACATGATTATACCGCTAGCAATAATGGACCCCTACTCTATAGCGCAACGATGCAAACACTTCAGTCGTGCTGCTACGATAGCCCATGTACCAAGGTACTCTTACCGCACTTCCTAAACGAACCGTAAACGCCTCTGCTGGCCACCTCAGGCCGGCGGAAAACGGGCACCCCCGTTGGTTGTCAGTCTGTCCGACGAACTCAGAGTGATGTTCGCGGACTCTGTTCTGCGGCCGTAAATGCTCCGACGTCGTTTAGGACAGCTTCCGAAATATTGACGGAAGACTTGTATGCATCAGTCGCAGTTCAATGGAGAGGAATATCAGCATCTCGCCGGTCCCCCCAGCGACTTAAGGAACATCTCGTCACCAGAAACACCCCGGAAAACCATCTTCCAAGTGATCCAGTTTCTGCTGCTTCCCTTTCTCGTAGCGAAGAAGGGGCAAATCAGATCTCTGCAAATGTCAAGCATATTCGGCTACAAATTAGACAGGCAAAGCAAGCAGCGTCCAACAAAAAGTCGAAATGTTACGCGGCTACCGCGAGTGACCACGTGAAGAACAGTTTAGGCAATACGCAGGAAAATACCTTCATATTATTTTCAAGTGGCTGTCGCAGTAGGTATCAGGGGCAGGCCTGTCAAGTTGAAATGAGTTCTAGCACAGAGCAGGGAGTCTCTGCCAAGCAACTATCCACGATGGGGCCTGAACCAAAGGGGAGTATCTGCGCAGAGAGAATTAGAGGCTTTCAAAGTTGTGCCAACCAAACGACGAATAGCGCACACAGAAACTATGAAAAGCTTCACAAAGAACACCTGTCCTTCAGCAGCCAGCTGCACAAGAGGTTGAATCGCAGGCCAACAGCAAGGCGGTTGAGNAGACAAGGCAAATATGGTGGAACAGCTGTCGTTGAGAAAGCGGTGACAGGGGATGGAGCTCTCAAAGATAGCAGCTGCAACACAATCAACTTCGAATATGGTGGGACAGCTGTCGTTGAGAAAGCGGCGACAGGGGATGGAGCTTTCAAAGAGAGCAACTGCAACACAATCAGCCTCGGAAGATTAAGTACCGCTTCAACTACTGGCGTATATGAGGAGAAACGCAATCCTCAAGATAAAGCTACTGGGACGTACCGCGAAGCAGCGGAACATACTCCAACAGTGCAGCAATTGGAAAACTACCGCCCAACTTCCTCACCACAAAAGATTTCTTTAAACAGCTTTCTAGCTCCAAAAAGCTTGGTTGAAGACAGCGTAGGAGAGCGTTGCGCAGCCCCGAAAGCATGCGGTAAATACCGCAACGAGGGGGCAGCCCAGAGCGGGACAACGTGCAAAGACCACCGCATGGAAGTCAGCGTGCCTCCTTGTAACCCCCACACGCTCAACAGACGAGCTGCGTCCTGTATAGAATCCGGATCACACGGTCTCCAGCAAGTTCAGCCCAATGGCAGCCAGCTTAGGAGCTCTCCTCAGCGGGTTTCGAGGTCTCTGTCATGGAGTGCGCGGGGTGCAGAAAACGCGCAGACGACAGTAGTGCCACTTAGGCAACCTGGACAAGTAAAGCTGAGAACTCGTCTAAATGCAACTTGCTCCCAGTGTGCGGACACACAAAGCACAGAAGGTGCAGTTAATGAACAACCACAGGGTAGCCGCCGGAGGCTGTCACTGGGATATCCATCCCGCAACACGGAAGCGACGCCCGTGATCCACTCTCTGGGGTCCCCAACGGAGCTGAGCGCTGGAACGTCCATTGATTCTACGATTGGAGCAGTGCGTGCCACTTCGATGCGTGTTGATCTGGGAAGGCCTCATGACGAGCCGAATGTGTTACCTGTTTCCCAAGGAGAACTCTGGACCGAAGGGCACTCAAAACGAAAAAGGCTGATGGATGCAATCTCTCCCGCCAGCAGCCATATTCCTCAGACCCAGCTTAGGCAAACCAGCGGAACAAACATTCCTCCACAGTTGCTTCTAGATTCGCGGCTTATAGGGGATGGGTCAACAGCGCCCCTCCTACGCGAACCTGGCGCAGAAGCCGGTGTAGGCCCCCACACGGTACCTCTGAGACTTGAGATGGCAATTCAAGGCCACTTTACCCAAGCGAGCACCAGGGATGAAGCTGTAAATGCTTCGAATGGCATTCGCGCTGTGCCCCACTTCCTGAAGCCACACATTGTTAACCATCCACAGGCAATGCTGCTTACTGGGGGCGGAGGACAGACGACACTCAGCCCCAACGGTCGTCCTTCAGGGCACCCCGTCATACAGCCCGTGGGGCTCTCTCAAAGCTGTTTTTGGGTTGCTCCTGGCTCTGTCCTGCTATCGCATCTGGACGGCTGGAGTGGATACACTGATGGGAAACCTCTCCAAACGGGTAGTGGCTCTAGATATCTCGACGGTGGGATTTTACACTTTGGGAGCATCCATGTCAGTGACACGACTTTGCGAACTCATTGCTGTACAAGCCAGGCGGGAGCAGTTGTTAATGCACAGCATTTAGGTGGAGGCGCATCAAACTGTGCCGACGAAAATCCATTTCTGGAACGCCAATCTGGGTCGCAAAAAGAATTTTCTGCTCTCACTTCCGTTGTTGGGCCGTATCCAGCTTTTCCAGCACCGGTGCATACTCAAGGTATCAGCCAGGAACATACGCAGAAAGATAATTACTGCCAAGTTTCTGATGACTCAGGGCTTAACGCTGCCAACTCTGGCAGCATACCACATGGGCAAGCTGCCGCAGGGGTTCCAGCTAGCGGGGTTGCGAGCGTCCCAGAGCCGTTGAGGAGAGATGAAGCTCATTCTCTGAATTCAGTTGCCTGCGTCCATCGATGCAGCGGGGTAATGTGCTACTGTTCGGGTATGCGGCATGAGCACACCTTCTGCCACACTCCAGTGCTCTGCAATCATCAGATGAGGGAAACAGTGCAGCCGGCGCATTACCGGGGGACGTTGTTCCGCCGCTGCTACCTCCCGCGTGCCTTGCAGCTGAAGGAGGAAGCGTTGAAGTGGAGAATACATAGTCGGCGAAAGCAAGTGCAGCTGCTTAACAAGCAGATTACAATTCAGCAGCAGCAGCTAAAACAAGCGCTGCAACTTCAGCAAACACATTTTCAACAAACCCTGAACCAGGCGAGCTTCTTGGGCAGCCGCCTCAACAACGATCGTACTTTCAAAAAGAACCGTTTTAGGCGGAGTATACGCCAACGCAGCTTGAGTCACAGAAAGGCAAATGCACTTTGTAGTCAAGAAGGGCCTACCGCCCTTCTGGAGGCTGCAGCAGCAGCAACTGCAGCAGCTCTAGCCGTTGTCGGCGTATGTGAGCAGCGAGCACACAAGCTAATTGCCGGTTCCCAAACCTCTGTCCCCCCTATAGGCGACTCAGCACAAGGGTTGGGTAGCTCCTCACAGCGTGAAGGTTCCGCTGGTGTCACAACTGGTGGATCTTCTGGCTTACAACAACAGCTTCTGATCACAAAGCTGCCGGAAGAGGCACAGCAAGATATCCCAGGAATATCACCTACACCCCGCGTGAATGGAGAACTTGCGCAGCTTCCCCAAGACGATGTACTTCTTCGGTCACGAGGGTCAAATATGTTGATTGCGAAGGAACTCCAACGGTGTCTCGCATCTTTTCAAGAAGCCGATGACTCATTCACCCGCCCGTCACAGGACTTAACGCACAAGAGGGGGAATACGTTGCAGCTGCAGCTGGCCCTGCCACAAAGATCACAACCGGATCCTACTGAAAAGCTACAAATTGGTCAGCCTGACTTAGGGGGACCAATGCTACCACGAGCTGCATCGGAACCAACGTGCCCTAAGCTTGCAATTGGGCTAGAGCTCTCGTTTCCCTCACCAGGCATGTTTTCAAGGGGAACCATCGATGACAAGGGATCATATTCACGGGTGGAGGTGACTCTTGCACCAAGCCTGCCCAATATTCGGAGCTCTCCTGTACAAACACTTCAGACCACGACAAACGCTTCACCTAATTGGGAAGGTAGCTCTGGAGAACGGAAAACCGAGCCATCAGATTTCCTGCCCGATGTGGAAGGTTCCCGGAAGCGCAACGGTATGCCGATGACAAACCCTTTGATTGCAAGCTGTCGAAGCTTGAGTGGAGGCCGCAGGATCTCACGCGTTGTTTCCCGTAACAGCAGTAGAGTGATTCGAAGCAGCAGCAGCGGGAAGCGAGGAAATATCCATGCCAATGCTTGTAGCAACAAAACAGGGGATATCCCGGTAGTGAAAGGTCTGCATGGCACACCAGGGCGGTATCGATGCAATGCCGTCCCTATGGCGTATCACCGGGACCCGAGCATCTCAATCTTCAGTCAGCTTTTNCTATAACCCGAAGGGAAAGGAATCGTGAAGGAGAGGCCCTACCACATAGACCTAGGCTGGGCACCGGGGTCGCAACAACGTACAATGTTACTTCAGGTATTGATGAAACAACAAAGACCGTCAAGAACAAACAGACAGTTTCCCCTAGACGTGGTTGGCTAAATGGATCCCGTGAGTCACTAAAAGAAAGAAAAATTGATGCCGAAGTTTCAGCTAAGCTGGTTTCTGGTGACACGGAACATAATGCGGATAACGAGAACTCACTACGCGCTGAAGATGCTGCTGAGAAGGAATCGTGTCCCTGCCCAAAACCAGCTTGCCGCACTGCTGCACAGGCGACATCACACCTCGAGAGCAGCAAATGCACACATGCGGGTAAATCAACGCTGATGCCGGTGCACTCGAGTACACACAACTTTGGCGCCTGCGTAGCGGCCATGGAGGCTGAGAGCATACACTAAATTACCGCCATATTTGACACGCAGAAGCATATGCGACGGGGAAACTTCGAAGGCGACATCGAAGACTAACTGACCCAAAAGTGACACGTACACGTTCCTTTTCTAGTTGGCTTGAAACCCGAATTCAACGTCTTCGAAAGGAAAGGCATGCAGCGATGGCCAGTTTAAAAGTAGCGGTGGCTGGCGGCATTGCACAGCATTCTGACGGCGATTGTTTTGCAACAAACGTCCCTTATATATTGCACGCAATTGCAAATACTGAATGCGCACTGTGTGCGCTCAAAATGGATTTGGTTTTCAAGGCGCATTAAGCGTCTGACAGAACCGAAAGCTTCTGTCCTGTTGAAATGGGGAATGTTTCCAGTTTTGCTTGGGCTGATAACCAATGGCTATGTAGATAATGCGAAGGAGCACACTAAAGCGGGTCTCGTGAAGCCCATTCGCAGCTAATGCATAATGAAGGTAATGCCAGGCTGCCACCAAAGCGCAGAGTAGTCGCTCTTAGGCAAATAAAAACAAAGTGCGTTTCATAAGGTGTCGCTTAGTGGCCTTTAGGGCCATTAGGGGAGGCGCGAAATCTGCAGTATTCGTGCCTTGGATAGCTGGACAGCTACGGCTATGCATCGTTCGAATATACAAACACTCCCAGTTGAATACTACTACCATATGAGTGCAGTACCGGGAGAAGTAATATGACAGGGCCCATACTGGCTGAGCACTACAAGTAAACGATCAGCGTCACCTTTACAGCTTGGTAACCAACCCTCATAGTGTGAACAGTCCCGACACTACCAAATTTGAACGAACTTCGATTCACTCTTCTCCCGTTTAGTTCCCTGATTATGTCCGCAAAATTACCTTTGAAGAACGTTTCTGCATGCTTGCCTAAAATTTACATTACTTGCTATACGTTTGCAATGTAAGAGCATTTGTTCTTATACTACCTTGATACTACCATAAAATGGAAGTTAGTGGCGAAGCAATATCTGCGGCTAATCTTCATCTCCCAGAAAACAACGGCTGCTTCCCTAACACGGATATGCGACGTCAGCTACGTGTTAGGCCATCAGAAGCATCAAATGTGGCACCTGAAGTTAAGAGGTAGGGGAGCAAAATGTTCAGGTCCGATGTTTAAAGCTCCTAACGCAACGGCCTATTGATAAACAGCCATTGCGCCTCGGAGTATGTTAATGCGATAGATGTATAAGAGAAGCAGAAGGACGATGCCTCCTAAAGACCTTCTGGAGAGCTAGCAGGTGGATCTCCTATACTAGGCGAGGCACCACCTGCACCCTTAGGCCGTCTGCGGCTTTGGGTTTGCTGCTGCTGTTGCCACCACGGTGGAAGAGCTTCAAATGTAAGGTCAGGAGCTTTTAGACGCCGGGCAATGTATTTGGGAGTTATAATGTTGTTGTAGATATCCCGTTGCTGTTGTGTAAGCGTCTCGGCCCAAAGTCGTCTAAGGGCCGCCAAGTACTGCGCAAGGGTGGGAGGGCACACTTGATCGCGACACAGGGACAAGACCGACCACATCTCCAGGCAAAATAGATCATATCCTGCACGATCAAAATTACCATCATCGGGTTGAAANTCATTGAACAGTACGAAGCAGAAGTTAAATAAAGGAGCAAGTAAAAGGGCAAACATCAGCTAGAGATGAACGAGTAGACGCTCGTGCCGTCAGATTGGGAATTATATAGTTACCGGTCATTTGAGGCCCCACATGCGGTAGCAACGTAGACGGCGTCTCCTCCTCTACTCGTTTGGGCAAGAGCTGCGTACGGCAGATGCTTGCCTTTGCAGAGCAGAGCCTTATGTCACCCTCTCGAGGTGTTGGGGGTGTCGGTAAGAGTGGGTCCCTGGATCCAGCTATTGATCCTGGAGGGAGCTGAATACGGGGCGGTCTATCCGACCGGTTTCCGTCTCTGACGTCTGAACTATTTCCACCCCTGCGAGAACTCCGCGATGAAATCGGCCGGCCTATGTTGGCAGTTTCAGTTGTCTCCAGACTATCTTGCTGGGGCTGCGGGTGTCCCTCTTCTTGCTGTTGCTGCTGTTGCTGCTGTTGCTGCTGTTGCTGCTGTTGCTGCTGTTGCTGCTGCTGTTGCTGTAGTTGCTGCGGCTGTTGATCGAAAGGGACCGCAGGGTCGCACACGTAATTGTAGGAAAGGCGCTCTCTCCACAGCTCTGCACAGGCACGGCAATACGAGCGGAGCAGCTGTGAGGGGGTACAAGTGGAACAACAAAACTCGGGTCACAACGATTTCAACATGCACGATACTGCGTATTTTAGGTCAGTAGAACAATAAGCAGTGCAGTGCTTCGAGAAGCCATATGAGTGCTTCCAAAATGAAAGAGGAGTGCTAACCGGTCTTCTCTTGGGCACTATCCGCTCCAGCGTTGAACACCCCTGCACCGGCACGAACGTCAAGAGCCAGGCGGAAACTGGTAAGTGCAGCAGCTGCTGCGACGGAAACGTTTTTCACGTTCCTGAGGAGCTACCCGAAGATCGAACAATTTGAACTCAACAGTGGAACGGCGGAAATTCATTGAAGTAACTACATGCGAAGTCATTGCTAGAAATCCCTACGAATGAGCTTTGGAGCACGCATGCCCCAAACAGCTCTTGACTCACCGTCAACGTGCAGCACATGCAGCCCTTTCTCGTGCTCTTTGTAAAAGATGAATAGAGGGTGATGACAAAGGCAGATGCGAAATGTGGCAAGACACTCGAAGTCAAGGTCAACATAGGCATACTTGAAGAAAACACCGTGGGACCAGCTGGTGCGGGGAGAAGGAGAATGTTGTAGCAGACGTAACAAAGACAGTTCATCGTCTTCCTCTTGCTGCCGCTGGAATTCGCGAATCAACGGCTGTAGTGGGTGGGTAGGGTGCGTTGCCGCCACAGCACCAGAAGTGGAACTTCTGGATGCCTGATTGAAGCAACGACCAGGCAACGGGCATGGACGGGCAGAGGCTCGCTCAAGGGAAACATTGTTGCCTTTGCTGGCGTCCTTGCTGTTGTCGTTGCTATCACTGCTGTTGGTGCCGATGCTGCTCTCAGGCTCCCCCAGCAAAGGCCCGAGGTATTCTCCCGCCGCATCCAACAAGAAGGAGGTAACGCCTTTCAAAACCTGCAGCTCTGCGCGTCTTACGCTCAACTGCGTTTCGGATGAACCCTTCGAGATGTACTCTAAAGGGGGGGTTGTTTTATCCTGAGGCTGTTTAGAGGCCCCTGTGGGAGAACCAAGAGCCTCCAGATGTGGGCACACGAGGTCACCTAGCAGCGGCAGATGCTCTCGAGCAAACGCAGCAAGGTGCCTCCTAAGAGCGTCGACCTTTGTTTTGGCTGCGCCTCTTGGCCCACCCAGTGGCACCTCCACAAGCCGCCGCCTCTTTGGGCGGGGGCCCCCAGATGGAACTATTGCTGCTGTTCTTTCTGTGCCAGCGGAATCTCGGTTTCCTTCTGCGGTTGCCGAGGGTCTCCGTCTGCGGGAGGGAAGGCCGTGCTCGTCTTGCTGATGAATTACGCCCGTCACAGCGCCATGGGAGGGGTTTTCAAGAGGGTATTTCTGGCCAGCAGGAGAGGAGGCACTGTCTCCTGGTCGCCCACACTGTGAGGAAAGCTGTGCTTCTACTCTCTCCCCACTTTGAGTAGCATCTGGAACCTCTGCTTGAGGCGATGAAGGAGCGGCCTCGCTGAAGCATCCTCGAGATCCCGCTAGACCACGCAAGGAGGACGGAATGGCACGCCACAGCCAGGACCCTGCCTGCACTCATCCACCAATTCACAGCGAAACAAAATTGCCACACTTTCAACCGTGACCAAAGGAAACACCGCGCCTAGGGATTTCTAGCAGAAACCAAGTCACTGATTCGATGCTTCTATTCCCTCTGAGGAAACCGGTTAGAATGTTGCATTAACAAACTGCTGGAAGATCCGGCAACCCTAAATCGTAAACGCTACCGAATACAGACTAAAACCTAAAGAAGCCCCACTTGTTGAACTCGATGACGGCAAGAGCTCCCGCTTGTTGTTTCAGGCTTGTTCAGCCCCGTTGAGTCTTCCTGAAGCAACATCCGATTGAACTCCGCAGTGACGCTGCTGCAGGAGTCTACGGGCTGCTTTTGCGTTCCTTGGCGTTCCTTGCAGCTCGCCTGAGGCGACATCTCTGAGCTCAAGAAGCTCTCATTTTCTAGGTCCTGATGCAGAGAAGGGGAACAAATCGAGGGGTTTGCTTTAGGTGTATACCCCATGGAAAAGCAGGTTGCTCCTGCTGTGTGTTTTCACAGCAGCTCTCCTTGGAGACGCTTCTGCGCATAGCTGCTGGCTGGCAAGCTAGATTCTCCCGCTGCAGTTCCTGGCTGCAAATGAGCGCTTGCATCCTATAGATGCATGTGCGTGCCCAGATAAAATGGAAAGAAACTGTGCCCACAATTTTGTAACTGGCTGTGTGATCCCTGAGGCCTATGCTGATTGTTCACCTGGCTTCGATCTGTGGAAGTTTCCTCTTCTTTCGACCCGTCAGTCGGTGCTGCTGCAGTCAAAAGGAGGAGAAGCAAGTTGGATTCAGCTGGACCTTTCACAAGCAGGGCCAGCTCATATATTCATGGCAGTAATAAAGTAGCAAGCAAGAGCTCGTACTGCCACACCAACCCAAATGGCGAACACAACACGCGGCAACAGATCGTCCTGCCTTACTCAGAGTTTCATACTCCATCTCGAGGCACAGCGGATCGCTTTGACTTTTGATATCTTTCACGATGCTTCTGTTCTTTTTGTAGTTGCCTAGCATCTGCAACTGTTGCTGAAGCAACTGCTGGCGTGCGTAGTCTATTTGTGAGACGCTGCATGCTCCGCAGTTGAGAAGAGCGTAGAGCTGGAGATGAATTTGGCCCAGCCCATAGTTATTGAGCCCTGCACTACGCCTTAGAGTTGCTTCATCAAGAGGAGCCGCACATGGCTCGCCCCAGGCATTGCAGCTGCTGCTGCTGGTGGGGCTGCTGAAACGGTTAATGTGTATATATGCTTCCGGATGGATTTGGGCGGGACCATTGAAGTTCAGCTTTTGCAAAGACCGCAGCTTCTTGCTGCTGAATAAAAATAGAAGCTGCTGCAGCTCTGGTGTAATCGTCCACCCAAGGGATAGCCGACGCAGGCTGAAGGCAGATACAAGCTGCAATCTGGGCAAGTGTAAGGGTCATATGTGCCGGAGAAGACATCCTTAAGCCCTTGGATGTACTGCATAGAAAAAAACTTGCTGTATGCTGCAACTGGCGGGTTGCTCTACCATTTAGGTAATCTTCACTTTCTCGTCACTGCGTGTTCGAGTTTCACTCTTACCATTTAAAATTGAGTTGTTCATGCAACACTGAGAAGTGGCGAACTTCTCCGTCGACGTCTAAGAGCTGCAGACTTTCTGCTCCAACTTCAAGGAGATGCTGCAGGGCTCGGACTAACAGCTCCTGTGTCGCCTTCTCGTGTTGCGGATTTTGCTCCTGCCCGCTGATGTTGTGTGTATGCCTTGAACCACGGGCAGCTGGAACGATCGGAAGTGATTCTGGGGTTCTCTGCGGCTGTTGAGCTTGCGACGGTTGCTGCTGCTGCAGCAGCTGCTGCTGTTCCGTAGATGTGAAGTTCAGCTGGGCAAGAGGCGCGTTAGGGGCAGAATCACCGTGAGGTATATTTACAGCACTAGAGTTCATCCTGTAGAGGAAGGGATTTCCGGCCACGGCCGACAGCTCACTCAAGAGGATGGCCCTTCTCCTTAGAAGGGCGACCGCCTGGCCTGTCAGCGGCAGTGGGCCGCCACCTATTACAGCAAACGCACATGAACTAAAGCTGCATTCGGCACACTTCTGAGACACGTACATTGCACAGATTAAGGCTGGGTAGCAGCCGCGGGTTATCGGATGCCAATATACAGCTGCGCTGTCGTATACAGGCGTAGAAAATGCGAAGTCACTAGTAAATATGATGTGAAAAAAAGTCTCATGAGAACAAATGGCATTGGTATCGAAATGCAATCGAGCACAGCGTGGCACGTTTGACCCTGAGCTCGCAAGGTTGACTGGTGCCTGCTCACTTCCACAGAAAATTCTTGACGGGCCTGTTGCGGGCTTTTCCTTGCCGCGAATTATGCAGAGACACCCGTCAGAGTGAAAAGCTGCCACGCTATTATCGCTCAGAAGTAGAAACGCGACAACTTCAGGTTGGACACAATGTGGGTTCCCAGTGTTTCTTGTTGCTGAAGCATCATTGCCTCCCCCCATACCTCCAGCTTGAGCAGCTGGGGCTGGCTTCCCGAGCTGTTCCTTGAGGCGCTCAAGCGTTGCCTCTTCGACCTCGAGAAGTGCACAGCTATTCTCGCTTGAGGCACCGTAGTGGGCACTGTCAGCCACAGAAGACTCTGCAGGCTCGCTGTCTCCAGACGGCTTTCTTGAGCAACAAGGACATACAGATCCTTCAGGACTGGTAGGCTCCCGCCAAAGTGTACCCGTTTTCATTAGCATCAGCCTCTGGGCAGAGTGGATAGAAAGGGTTGAGAATCCGAGAGAAATCGACAGGTTTGACGTCACCTGCAGAGAAACCGGAAGTGCAGTGGCACCAGGGGTCAAGGAAACGCTGATATGGGCAGCCGCCTATTCCCACGGAGGTCCATAATTTGTTATTACGCAGGGATATGCATGCAGCTGCGTGTGATATCCCGAACTGAGTCTCTCCCATGGTAGAACAGAGGGAGATACCAGGGCACCACTTCGCTGTTGCCTTACTTGGAAAGGAAAGTCTATATACAGAGACTTTAGAAGGGGCAGAGAAGGCGGGAGCAACAAGGGGGGGACGTGGCGCCAAGTGGGCTGCATACCCATACTCCGTAAAGAATAGACTTTAAGCAGTGAGCTCTACAACATACCACTAGGCGCTTGAGGCCTCCCTTGCTGCCCAGCTGCCTAGCACTCTGCACTCTCAAGAGATGTGCTACTGAGGGACGTGATGCAGCAGAAGCCCGAGAATCGTCGGCGGCTACGCTCAAGGAGCACTACTTGTATTGCATCTCTGCTCTACACTACGGCCAGCTATGGTAGACGCACTGAGGAAGCTGAGAGGTCGACTGCGATTTTTACTGAAACAAGAGAGTGGGCGTTCCTGTGCAGCAGCATCTGCAAGAGGAGCAGCAACTCAGTAGAGGCTTGAGCGTCCCCCTGGGTCCCGGTGGGTGAAAGCTTGAGCTTCGCGGAGAGGGATTTCAGGTGACACAGCGAGCTGAGCAGCGGTGACGCGTTTGCTGCAGTGTAGGTTGTCCAGGGTGACGGTGGAGACGGCTGTCCAGCTGCAGGCTGCGCCTCCCCAGCAGCAGATGCTGCTCCACAGAAGGCCGGCTGTACGCGCAGGAGCTCAAGCGCCCTTCCTTGCACGAGACCGTATGCCCACGACAGACGAGATAGTGCAGGCATTGCAGCAAGCCTTGCACCGGTTGCGTCCCTCTGGGCTTCGTTCCCTCCTTCCTGTTGACCTGCCTGTTGCTGTCGGCTGCTACTAGCGGCGCGCTGCTGCTGCTGTCTTCTCTCCGCCCGCGTCCCTCTAGGAGTGTGGGCTTGCTCATTCCAGGTGTTGCTATTCATTCCCGCTTGTTCGTATCCAGCATCTGTAGGTCTGAGCAGACTTCCTGCTGCGGCAGCAGCGGCAGCAGCTGCCGCTGCTGCAGCAGCACCTAGAAATAATGGTGGAGAGACCGCTGAAGTGAGCTCTATTTCGAGACTTTTAAGACCTGAGAGGAATGGAAGTTGCCTTTTCAGTGCAGCCGGAGGCAACGACAGAAGAGATGAGACGTTTCGCGCCGAAAGAGATACAATGCATGAGTAAGATAGAAGCACACGGCGAGCTCTCCAACAGGTGGAACCGAATGCTGCTGCTGATCCCACCGGTAGCAGCTGCAGCACTTTAGCCAGCAGCAGCGGTGAGAGCTCGAGGATGTGCGCTGCATGGAGTGGCTTAGGAGGGACTCCGCAGTACGACAGGCCACCACAACATTCATCATCACCAGGCCCCAGGATAGTGAATGCAGTTTGACTTATGGGTTCAGATGGCCCGACGGGGTCTCCTGAAGCAGGCCTTCGACCCGACAGCTCTCTCCCAGCGCCACATTCCCTTCTCTTCCTGCCCCTGCGGGTCCTTCCAGACGGGCCCCGCGGACCTTTCTGCTGCTGCTGTCCCTGGCGCTTATCTTCAGAGGGCCTCGGCAAGGGGTTCGAGAGAAGCTCTGTTTCTGCCTCTCTAAATGCACCACAGTGATGAGGCGCAGCTGCAGCAACCTCGCCAAGGTTTGCGTTGGACGGTTGCTGCAGTTGCTCAACAGCTGTAGCGGGCGGGGAGGCTTGGTCTGGCAGCTGGGGTACAGATGGTGCTGGAGTCCCGACAAAACTGTCTGGCGGTGAGGTGACAATCGAGGGCACAGATGTGCTGGGGTTTCCAGAAGCTCCCCTTTCCCCTATAGAGGTCGTACTGCCTGTGTGAAGACGGTCCACTGCCTGTCCCTCATGCCGATGCGTTTGCACTTGGTTGCGCTCTCGCTGCTGCTGCAGCAGGCGAGTAGGTTCACCTTGCGGTCCCCTAGTGGCCTTGCGGGAAGCGCCCTGGTGAAAAGACTGGGTTGCTGTGTCTGCGAGCTGATTTGGCTGTTCAGACATTAGTGGGGGGCCTTTACTTCGGCGATCCCCTGCATGCCTGGTCCTCGATGACGTTGACGGGGTATGTCCAGACAGCTCAGGAGGGGGAGGGCCCCTCCAGTCCCCTTTCAAGTTGGCGGAATGCCGCCGGGGTGGCGGTGTGCGGATAGAAGGAGCAAAGAGGGCCAATGCTCCAGCATTAAGTTGGCATTGAGCAGGAGGGTCTGCAGGAAGGCCCCGAGAGCCCTCCACCTGTGCCGTGGTATCTCCGCCAGGGGGCCCCATAGGATTGCTTCTAGGGCTTTGGAGGCGTTGCGGCGGGTCGACCTCCTCTTGTGTTGGCGTTAGCAGTCCTTGTCTCTGCTCTTGTTGTTGCTGCTGCAACTGTTGTTGCTGCTGCGGCTGTGGGTTCCCCATTGCGTTATGCCTCTCAGTGCACTGCTTGAAGCGCCCGTGGTTTCTACGTCCCAGAAGCTTGCTGCTGTCGCGTATGCAGCAAATGTATCAGCAGCCGTACCATGGGTTTGACAGGAGGATGGGTCGTAGCCTCAAGTGTTTCCTCTAGTGTCGTCTGCTTGCATTCCTGCGACGGGTCCCCTCCGCCTTTCCTCCCCTAACTTCCAGGTTCTCACGCAGAATTGTTGCCGTGGGGGACCCTGATGTGTGTTTAGCCTGCAGGGCCTATGGCCTAGAAGGTGTATGGCAGAACGGTTCACACAGCAACCGGGAAAAACCCACTTGGGGAGCTGTGCAATGCAAATTCCAACGGATTGTGCTGAGGCTGCAGCCCTTGGGTTGTGAGGCTTCAGGAGTAGCTCCTGTGCACTTGCTCAGTAAGGCAGCAGCTGTGCCCATTTCTCAGAAGGGCTGACCTTTAGAACTGGAGTGAAGTGAGGCAAAACAAGCGCAACGAGGGTAAAGAAGCTGCAGGCCTGAAGGGCCTGGCGAGCCGGCAACGGGTGAAGGGGCCCTTACAGAGTGATGTGCTCCTATCTGTGGTTAGGGAGGTTGGTATGGGCTCCTTAGGCTTCGATACGCTGGGCGGAGAACCACAAATGGGTCAGCTGCACATTACCAGTGTGAGGCCTGCTACCAGCTCCTTCGAGAGGTCCGGCCCACCCGCCTCTCCCGCTGTAGCACAACGAAGACGGTTTTTTTATTTTTCGAACGAGAAGAAAGCCCCAAAGGCACTCAAAGGAAAGGAGGTTTTTAGAGGCATGTACTAGTACGCTCGACAGCTGCACATAAACCACGCTGATGGAGAGGTGACCCTGGCACCCTTGGCCCACGGGCGAGGCATTGGGCCCCACCCCACCCCAGCGCCCTATAATATAGAAGGGATATAAGAAACGTGGCAGAATTAAACAAATCAAGTGTACATATGGCGTTCGTCTACACTTCGGGAGTCGGCGGATAGTTAGGCATATTCTGTAGGTATGTATTTCAACAACCGTACTGTACTAGTTTACTTTGGCTAAGCACACTCTTTGCCCCTCTATATACATGGCAGCTTCTCTAGGCAGAAAATGAAATAAAGATGTAGGTCTTTGATATGGGCCTTTTGTAGGCATGCTTGGATTATCACGCTCCTCTACAATAGTGACTGCATTGCCTTCTGTACGGCGGGCCTGCATTCAACTCCGCGCTACTACAATAAAACATACGAGCCCAGTGCAGCTACAAACAAAATACCGAAAACCTGCAGGTGAACGAGATGAGATAACAGCAATTACAAGCTGAAGTGCGGAGTGTACACCTAACCAGCTCTCGGCTGCTGCGCGACCGGTAACAACCGCGGCCTACATCTTCCGTGCTTCTGTAACTTATAGGTCCCACCAAAGTTAAATAACAGACTATTAAGCTGTAACAGGAACGTTTTATCAATAAATACCTTTCTTAGAAACATCATTACGTCCAACCCATTACACGAACCAGCAAACACTTGCAGGTATTCTACCTTTCGGGCACCAGTGAGCTGCATAACATCATAGAAACGCCACCCTGTATCTCCCTTCTGAGCATTGCATCGACAGGTATGACTTGTCTACATGTAGCTGCATATATCCAGGTTTTTATAACGAGAAGAAAATATCCTGGGAATTAACGGCATCGCACGTTGAACGAAGCTCCCGATAGCAGAAAACAGACAATTTGTACACCCGTAGAATTTCACGTAAAGCGCAGAAGGGCTCAAATCAATATGTGGAGTGAGATAGTTCGTACAGGGAACTCCGCAGAGGCTAGGTGAGCCCGCGGATCCTGCTCATATGAAGAAAGGCAAGACGGCTGGTGTCGTCTAGCCCAAGGTGCGCGCCTGAGTATTTCGCGAAAGCTTCTCGAGCCATACCTCGCCTCTAGATCAGTGCACGCGCCTGTAATGCGTCCACCAAGCGGTTTATCTGGGGCTACGTTATCCCCTGGACCGCAGTTGCTGCCTCATGCTTCACTGTCTCTACGTTGCGGGGGTCCCTGTTGCCCGCAGAGTCGTCGGGACAGAAAACATCAACTGCAAAGCAAAAGAGCTTTAAATTAAATCTGTTGACATAAAGGAGAGATATGGACATCCACTAAGCGCCACCGCGGTGTAGCCGAGCAACTGGTTACTCCGCTGTCGCCTCTAGTGGATATCTGTATGTAGAGGTTTAGGTAATGGCACGAATTCGGCGGCACTCACACTGGCCATCCTTTTCTGGCGGACCATTCGGCTTGCAAAGTCTAGTCAATAAACCAAAAGAAGGACAGAAGGACTGCCAGACAGTGGAAGCGTTAGCAAATGGCGACACGACTGCTCTTCAGAGATTATGCAACCAACTCCCTAAGCCACAAGCAAGTGAATTGGAATCATACCAGTGCTTCATGATGACGTAGGAGCATCGCTGCGTTTAGAGGATTATTAAGGCTCGTGTAACTCTGTGATCGACTGTAATGTGAAGAGTACGTTAGTAGCCGGGTAAATGCAACGGCCTGGCGCGAACACCTTCCGTCCGTCTAAGAGATGCGTTTTGGTGTGCGATGCCTGCAAGGGAAGCCGCTACAGGCAACGATGGCACTTCCAGAATGATGGTTTCTTGTAACATGCGTGCATGAAACATGAACATCATGAGTCTAGGAACTTCAACATCGGCAAACGTTGCAGGCGTGAAACGAGGACTGCAGCTAGTCTTTGGAACACTATTTCCACTAGGCGTCCTAGCATTTCTCTGTTCTGATGGTACCAATGAGTATGCCTTGGCTGGCTATAGCTGCGCAGGGCCACAACAGGTATAGGGTCGTGAGCCCCATCATAGATCACCTGGTTATGCAAGGGGGAAGACAGGAGTCCATCCCATGCGTTGCCTATGAAAAAGCCTCTCCATGCAACTAGTTTACACTCCACACTTGACCTAGCGCAGGTTTTTAATTGCCTTAATTTTTATGCTCGCCCCGCGAAGTGCTCACCGCGTAGCGTTCGTTCATTTATTTTGGTTAGAGGAAATTGTCTAAATCATGAACCCTCGTGAATATGAAGTACGCATTTGGGTTGTTTTCTTCTCAGACCTGTCTACTGCACACAGGCGGCCATGGCGAACCGACTATACCGCGAAGTCAGAGCTAGTCTCGTTTCTTTGCGAAGAGTAAAAGTAGTTGGCTATGCCGTGGGAGAGTTAGATATGCTAAAGAAGACAACTGAAGACTGTATGAGAATAGAAATTTCTTTAGGCCTCCTCTCGGCACAAGAAATATTCATCATTGCTCGTTGTGAAATAACGTGTGCGGAGGTGACCCCGACACGGAATCAAAGGCAAGGCACACAATGGTCAGTGCAACTAGATCATGTCGTTTTCTCACCACTTAACGGGGAAAATAACATATTTAGCTGGTTTCTATATCCATTCTCTCCTTGGGATATATCTGGATTGCACGCTAGTTTCCTCTGTTGCCTCCTCCACTCATCCCCGTCGGAATTCCCGTCGGGGTGCGTCCCCGTCCAAATCAGTCAACTCTACACTGCACGCATTTATCACATATTTTATGCCACAGAAACAGGCGAGAGAGCATGTTAGGTCACGTTAAATCACAAAGGGAAGGGGCGTTGACACTCCAGTGACGGCTTTTTGCATTGGGCTGCGCCTGGCGATGTTGCGGCGAGTGGCTCTGAACCATTCCGTGAAGGCAGACCTCACGGATATCTGAAATACTTTATGACCTAAGAAAATGGAAGCTGCTTGTCATTAACGCTACCTATAAACACACCATACGAACGCCGTATGGGGCACACGCCGCTTTTCCCTCGAAGGTTGTAGATCTTCACTGCACATTGAAAGCTGCTCTTGCACGCGTCGAGACCTACAACTGGAGCCTAGTTTCCTTCCAAAGATCTTCTCAGTCAATTAAACTCCACGTATTGCCTCTTCTTTACCCACCGACCTTGTGGTTTAAGGCTTAGCGTATAAGGGCTAACGGGCAATTACGAACCTGTGGCGTCGAACGCTCAGGGTTAATTGCTCATCACGCAGCGGTTTAAGGTTTGGGATTTAGCTGCTACTGCATAGTTGAGAGTCATTACCACCAGAGCAACCCGGGAAACTACGGAGAACGTCTCTAGTTGGCCCTTGTGCGGAACCTCGAAAACCATAGTCGACAATGTCGGCTTCTTCCGTCAGTGACGCGCAAGAAGCAGATGCGGGCTCATTCGTGTACCAGGGATCATATTGTGAGGCTTGTTGCTGCTGCTGCTGCTGCTTTTCCTTCCTCGTGCTAAGCCCTCGCAGTAATGTGATGTACCTGCGGTTCGGCTGTTGCTGATGCGTTGAACTCTGCAGCGACGGTTAAAGGCTCAGGCATAAACGAAGAGTTCCTTTGTCACCTCGATGGCGGTAGCTGCTGTCCCCACCCAGCAGTCAGTGACGCCCCCTCGGCTCCTCCGCCCGCAAAAGCAGAGGTGTGTAATATCTGTGCAGTTGGCACCAACAAAAGACACATCCAGAAACCTCCAACTTAAAGAACTATGGCTAGGTCTTGGGCTTTACAAACGATGGTCTAAGGCTTGTAGGAGTATCTATGCAGGGTGTGCTGGTCTGTGCCTTAAGGGGCTTTCTACGTTGGGACGTACTTCTCCCTTGTGTGGTCTATGCATCACTAGGACTCGTGGAGCGCTCCGTATTCTCCCCAAGTAGCAGAGGTAACACGAACAAAGAGGAAAGCGCAAGATTTGAAGAAATATATACTATCTTTCCAGTCAGAGCTGCAGGTTTGTGCTGATGAAATTTTCTGTTCTTAGATACCCCGTGACCGTGTAGAGAAGCCACATAGAGCATTTACGCGGCCTCCTTCAGGAGCGTACGGTAAAAGAAACGGAAACTGCGCTGCTTCGAGTGGACTGCACCGGCAGCAGCAGCAGCAGCAGCTGCAGCAGCCGAGGAGCCCGCAACAACGCCATCAGGAGCTGGTGGCTGCTCGGAGAGAGCAGCAGCAGCAGTTAACAGAGGCGCACAATGAATGGCGCTGGGCAGAGCGCATGCAGCGGGTAGCGATGCATCAGCAGCAACGGCATCTTGACTGTGACTTGAGGCAGGTGCAGCAGGTGCACCTTAGCAGCGGCTTGCCAGGTTCCTTTCAGGCGCAACACCGGCAAACGGCTGGGCAAACGTTTTGCCCTCATCGTCTTGCCAGCATCTACAACCTGTCGATACGTTACTGGGACGAAGGCTGCGCATCTCTAGCTGTCCGGACACTGCAAGGCGCTGTGCAAATGTTGCAACAATACGGACTGGTTGGAGGCTGTGTTGCCCACACTTGGGAAGCCATGCAGCTGTTGCGAGGCTCTAAGCAGCAGCATGCGCTCGGACCTACAGGAGCTGCTGCACCCCCCACATGCCTCAGCACACGAAAGCTAGATATTAAGGACAGATATATAAGGTCAAGAGTCTTTTTCTCCCGCCGAATGTTCGTCGCAGCAGGTGAGCGGACTTAGTGGCAAACTGAGTGAAGAAAGCGACTGGAAGCGTTTTCAATCATTCTTTAGACGGGCTTAAGATATTGGAGGCAGGAAATAGAAGTGACACTTTCTCTAAATTCTGGGATGCACTGTGCTCAAGTGTTACCGGTAGTATTTTTGTGTGCGGATACCCTTATTGCTATGTCTATCTCTATCCGTCTGTCTGAAAGGATGCATCTGTGTAAGCATCTGAATTTCAACACAAAGTTACGTATTTTTAGTTTACTCGTTTAAACATATTTATGGGCGTANTCCATCCAATGGTCATCTACCCCCGCTGTATCTGCAGAGAGGGAGCTTGAGGAGGTGAGGGGTCACCTGGGGTCTCTCCTTTGTCGGGCCAGCCTGAGAGGTTACGGACCTGCAGTTTCAGGGAACGCCATTCGACGGTGTTCTCGCATTAAGTGAGGGCCTGGCATATCCTTAGACATGCTCTGCTGCCTTAAACTTTGCCTAATGACCGGGAGGGCGCAGATACAGCAATCACACCACAGGGTTTGTCTTGCTGCGGTTAGCCTAGATTTCATTGTCTGCGATTAACGTTTGGCTTTCCCCTTGCCGATGAGAATTAAATCCAAGTTCTCGTACATATGAATCTAGGAAAACGTGGATATATTTAGATGCAGACCCATATATATTGGTACATTATGCTTCTGACTTTGAATGCTCGCGCTATTGTGCTATTGCGGCAGGGAAGCCCTGGCAAGGGTGGAAGATGACTTACTACTTTTGCAGGAGCTACAGGCTCGGTACAGCAATGCGCACTCACCTGAATGGGGGGACGACTTGCACCAGCGACAACTGCAGCGCCTGGTGCCTCTCAACCTGATGCCTTGCATGAGTCAACGTATTGATCTGCAGCACTTCAGGGACCCTAATGCAGATTCAGAGGAAGAAAAGGAATGCGAACAATGGGCGAGGACCCTACATCAAGTCCTGCTCAGGCAGATTACCGCCAAAGACAACCATTTCCCAGATTAGGCACGTAGCCCACGTAGCAGTGTGTTTTAGTGTGGATCGACGTCCAACGCCTTTGTAGAATTGACTAGATAGGCACCTGCGGAGATAAGAAGCTATGCGCTAGATGATGCTCTCAGCAGCTTTGGTGACCACGGCAGTGCAGATGAGCGTTTTTGCCCCGCTGGTGGCTTTGAAGGGGAAACGACTCCTACGAAGGAGTTGCGGAGTAGAAAACGATTCGACTCTGTTGTTTTAGTGGCCTCCTACAATGCAAGGATATGCGTTACGGTTAACGAGAGACGGCAGTGCTTGGGCCCTCGACGATGCAGCAGCAGCAAAGCCAGCAGCAGCAGCAGCAGCGGCAACAACAGCAACAACAGTCAAGGCGGTAGCAACAACTTTAAAGGCAGCTAGGCGTGCTGCAGCCCATTGGAGAAACCTGCTATGAACGGTTCTACGTCAAGGCTTTCGCCGCTGTGAGGCTGCATGTGGTACTGTTCAAGAATACTATTGCCTGGGGCGAGCCGGCGCAATCAGACCTTTAGCTCAGGGTGTTGCTGCGCATACCCTACTACCTAACACGGCAGAGGATGTGCACGGCAGGCATGGCGTGGGTCGCTAGACTTTTTGCATTCATTGTAGACGTTATGCGCTTTATCTGTTTGAAGGGGTCTACGCAATTCTGGAACGGTGTTGCATCTGAGCGTTTCATTTTAACATGATGCTCCATGTATTAACTTTCAGTGTTTCAGTTGTATTTGAACACTTGCTTCCAAGACAAATGCACTTTTTATTTGACGCTGAGTTCGTTCTGAAACCATCGTATGGTGCTTCCAAAGGAAGCAGTCCACAAGCTCATGCCGTTGGGCGCTTCTTTGGAATCGTGCTGTGGCTGATGAACAGACTGAAACGAACAGCTCTTTTTAAAGTACTGAATGAAGGAATATGATAGAGAGGATCACAAAATGATAGAGAGGATCACTTTCCGACATACAGACAGTGATGACATGAGGAACTCCGGATGCGCACCGATAAGGAAAACACCGGGAAAACTAGATGAAAAGTATACGAACCAGAATTGTGCACTTATCTGTGCCGAAAAACGGAAAAAAGAAAAGGACTGCACCGATAGTTTTACCCTCTCCGATTGATGTGCAAGTTGCTTGTTAATAAGCGCACTTGCCTGCTGACGCTATTGTATACTGGGATACACTTCAAGAAAACCAGCNGTTGCTTGTTAATAAGCGCACTTGCCTGCTGACGCTATTGTATACTGGGATACACTTCAAGAAAACCAGCAACGCTAGCTCGGTGTCCTTCCTAGGCCGAATGAGTTTCACAAAAGGCTGGTCTCCGCGCTGCGTTCTCCGCTAAATGAGGACAGATGTTTGGGCTGCAGGGTGTAGTTGTCACTTACGGGGCACCCCTACACCTCAAAGAATTCATTTCGCAGGCGGCGGGCCTCCCGCAGACGCATCAAAGCCTTCAGGGGCCCCTCAACCACCTGTCAGAAAACAGCATACCGACAAAGTGGTGGATGTCGCTCTCCGTAGTTATCTGTGCACCTCATGAACGCTCGTGAACGTGATTAAATGCAAAGGGAGGGAACAGCGTATGCTTGTATTTACGCGTCAGTATGTGTGCCACTATTTATGAACACCAGCGCGCGTATGAGTCTACTCTCCTAACTAAACGCAAAAGTATTTACGCAAACAGCATTCACAAAACCGTCTGCATGATACTTGTGATGGGTACCCTGGGGTCTACTTGGCGTTCTTCGCACTTGACATCAGGGATGGAGGAGGCCCGAGATGCAGCCGCGTATTTCTGAAGTCCCAGGAAGCAGAAAAGTACTCACAGTGCAAATTAATTTCATTCTCCTCGCAATGTTAACTGCGTGAATACTACTTGGGGGACTCTCGCATCCGGGCTTAGTACAATACACAAAAATCCATTATTGTGCAGGTGCAGCCAAAGCGGTCAGTTGAAACATCGGAAGCTCAGAAGTGCGTTAAATGCCTTTTTATGTGCATATCTCCCCGAAACTCCGACACTGCGTTGACTTTTATTTTGGGAATTCCTGTGTGAACAATATGCTGTGGCGGCAGCTGTTGATTGCTGGGTTTTTATACTGTGGAGTCCCAATGCATACTACTCTGCCTCTACCCCCGCCGTTTGTGTGTCTCTGGCCATGCATCGCATGTGACGATCTACAGAACCCTTTGGCAGTTGCTTTGCTATCTCATATAAATATCTCGCTCGTTGTTTCCCTTGTGTGGAGATTG
>NW_013576102.1:0-390 GCF_000499745.2 Eimeria mitis
TTATATTATATTATATTATAATATATTATATTATATTATACTACATTATATTATACATAAAAACAACAAAAAAAACAAAAAAAACAAATTAAAAAAAAACACAAAAAAAAGAATATAAAACAACAAACAAGGGTTTATACATTCAGGGGGCCCCCCTGCAGCAACTGCAGCAAACCCTAGACAAACAACTGACATCCTAGGGGCCCCTGTGTATTGTGGGGGCCCCCATGGGGGCCCCCCAATACGACGAAAGTGTATAGGGGCCCCGTGCTGCAGAGGGGGCCCCCAGGAGCTAGACGAGTACCCTGGGGTGTAGGGGCCCCCCCAAGCCATAGGGGGGCCCCCTGGGGTCTAGGGGGCCCCCCTGGGGTCTATGGGGGCTGCGAGGGT
>NW_013576102.1:563-634 GCF_000499745.2 Eimeria mitis
TTGTCAGTGGGGTTTAGAAGAGAAAGGGGAGAAAGGGTTTCATAGATTTGTAGTGCAGCAGTGTGAGTAAG
>NW_013576102.1:734-2546 GCF_000499745.2 Eimeria mitis
AAAAAAACAAAAAAAAGAATATAAAACAATAAACAAGGGTTTATACATTCAGGGGGCCCCCCTGCAGCAACTGCAGCAAACCCTAAACAAACAACTGACATCCTAGGGGCCCCTGTGTATTGGGGGGGCCCCCATAGGGGCCCCCCAATACAACGAAAGTGTATAGGGGCCCCGTGCTGCAGAGGGGGCCCCCAGGAGCTAGACGAGTACCCTGGGGTGTAGGGGGCCCCCCAAGCCATAGGGGGGCCCCCTGGGGTCTAGGGGGCCCCCCTGGGGTCTATGGGGGCTGCGAGGGTACAGGGGGCCCCCCTGAAGTATAGGGGGGCCCCTGGGGTATCCCCGACCCCCTTGGGGTGTAGCGGGGGCCCCTAGTGTATTGGGGGGCCCCCTAGGGTACAAGGGGCCCCTAGGGTATAGGGGGCCCCTAGGGTATAGGGGGCCCCCTGGGGGCCCCTGTATGCTGCTGCTGTCAGTGGGGTTTAGAAGAGAAAGGGGAGAAAGGGTTTCATAGATTTGTAGTGCAGCAGTGTGAGTAAGAAGAAGATCTGTGGTTGGCTGCGGTGCGGGGTGTATAGGGAGCTGAAATATGCAGAAAAGATTTGTTGAATTTGCCTGAAATTTTGAAATATAAATAAAAAATATAAAATAAAATATAATATTTCATTTATTTTTTAAAAAAAAGAAAAAAAATGATGCTAGTTTAGCCCCCTGGGGCCCCCGGCCCCCCAAGCAGTCACTCTGACTAAACCCTCTCCCCGAGGGTTTAGGGTTTAGGGTTTAGGGT
This sequence comes from Eimeria mitis, assembly GCF_000499745.2. Classification (NCBI taxonomy): domain Eukaryota; phylum Apicomplexa; class Conoidasida; order Eucoccidiorida; family Eimeriidae; genus Eimeria; species Eimeria mitis. The sequence continues at coordinate 1,519 of NW_013576102.1, forward strand.
TTAGGGTTTAGGGTTTGGTTAGTGTGTGGATTAGGGTAAAAAAGTTGCGTTTTTTGAGCTTAATTTTCTATAAATTAATAAATAAATAATTATTCTTTCTTTATAAAGATTCTTTTCTGTTTTTTTTCGGTGGTTGCTGCGAGGTCCAGTGGGCACCTGTTGCTGAGGTGTACATACACCGCAGAAAAAACCCTTTTATGTTGTTTTCTTCTTTTTCTATATTAAGGGGTTAGACATTGAAATTTATAAATTAAAATATTATTTTGTTTCTTTTTTTTCCTTTTTTCTTCTTTTTTCTTCTTCTCTGCCTTTTTCTCTTCTTATACATACCCCCATACCGCTACTGACAGCTAGTTGCTGCTGACCGCTAAACCCTAAACCCTAAACCCTAAACCCTAAACCCTAAACCCTAAACCCTCAACCAACTTCATCATTACTTTCGATTTGTTTTTTCAACTTCTACGACTCTCACCAACAGCATTTCTCGCGGCTACGCTGGTAAGATAAAACCCTAAACCCTAAACCCTAAACCCTAAACCCTAAACCCTGAACCGTAGGTATACCGCTCTAGAGAACCAGAGCAGCAGAGGCCACAAGCAGCTCACCAGGGTTTAGCTTGGTTGTCGTTGTTTAGGGTTTAGGTTTTGATCGAGGGTTTAGGGTTTGGATGAGGGTTTACAGCTTGTCTAGGGTTTAGGGTTAGGGCTTGGTTCAGGGTTTAGGGTTTAGGGTTTAGGGTTTGAGTAGGGCTTCACCTGTGACACCAAGCTTTACTTCTTCACATCAACACTCCTGTCGCCTCCTTCAGAAGCTCTAGGGTTTAGGGTTTAGGGTTTAGGGTTTGCAGCAGCGGGGCCCGTATAATGTCTCTCTAGGGTTTAGGGTTTAGGGTTTAGGGTTGGTGGTTTTAGTTTTGTGTTTATTTGTACATATATTTATCCGCCTCGTTTCCCCCTCTTTCTGTGTGTATTTCAGGTGTACGTACACCTCAATTTACTTTTCTTTTTTTTTTTTTTTTTTTTTTTTTT
>NW_013576102.1:3173-3470 GCF_000499745.2 Eimeria mitis
AGGTAACACCAAGCTTTACTTCTGCACATCAACACTCCTGTCGCCTCCTTCAGAAGCTCTAGGGTTTAGGGTTTAGGGTTTAGGGTTTAGGGTTTGCAGCAGCGGGGTCCGTATAATGTCTCTCTAGGGTTTAGGGTTTAGGGTTTAGGGTTTAGGGTTTGTGGTTTTAGTTTTGTGTTTATTTGCATATCTATTTATGCGCCTCATTTCCCCCTCTTTCTGTGTTTATTTCAGGTGTACATACACCTCAATTTACTTTTCTTTTTCTTTTTTTTTTTTTTTTTTTTTTTTTTTTTT
>NW_013576102.1:3618-4740 GCF_000499745.2 Eimeria mitis
ACAACAGCAGCAGCAACAGGAGCAGCAGCAGCAGCAGCAGCAGCAACAGCAGCAGCAGCAACAGCAACAGCAGCAGCAAACAAGGCTTCTAAGGGGGGCCCCACTTCGGGGGCCACACGCAGCTCCAAGGGGGGCCCCCGTCTCAGCAGCAGCAGCAGCAGCAGCAGCAGCAACAACAGGAGCAACAGCAACAGCAACAGCAGCAGCAGCAACAAGAACAGCAGCGGCAACAACAGCAGCAACGCCAACAGCAGCAGCAGCAGCAGCAGCAGCAGCAGCAAACCGTTAGCTCCTGCAGCTTCAACAGTATCAGCAAACGACAGCAGCTCAGCAGCAGCAACAGCAGCAGCAGCAGGAACACCAGCAGCAGCAGCAACATCATCATCAGCAGCAGCATCAGCAGCAGCAGCAGCAGCAGCAGCAGGAATTCCTACAACCCCATCAGCAGCAACACCATGTATAGTATCTACCCGCAGCAGTCCAAACCCTTCACGCCGTCGAGCAGGGGGCCCCCGGGGGGCCCCCCAGCGTGCAGCAGTAGCAATGGTATTGGGGGCCCCCCCCTCAAGGGTGGGGGCCCCCACCCCTCAGAGTGTATGTGTGGCTAGTATGGTGGTGTGCCCCCCTGGGGGGGGCCCCCCGCAGGGGGGCCCCCCCCAGGGGGTCCCCCAGGGAGGCCCTGCGAGTGGGGGCCCCTCACACCCTGGCAGCAGTATCGTGGCCACCCAAATGCATAAAACAAAACTTTGTTTAGATAACCAGAGCCGGGGCTGCATGCGCGGCAGCAGCTGTCCTTATGCACACAGCAGAGAAGAGCTGCGAGAGCTGCCTGATTTGAGGAAGACGAAGATTTGTGCTGCTGTTCTTGCGGGGAAACAATGGTATTTTGTTTTTTATTTTTATTTTTATTTTTTTTTTTTTTTGTTGGGTGGGTTGGTGGTTGTATTTGGGTTTGTTTCTTTATCTATATTTATGTTTTATTTATATGTTTATTTATTTATATTTATATATTTATATTTATATATTTATGTTTATATATTTATATTTATATTTATAATTTATATTTATATTTATATTTATATTTATATTTATATTTATATTTATATTTATATTTATATTTAT
>NW_013576102.1:5610-5746 GCF_000499745.2 Eimeria mitis
TCTCTATAAACCCCGCTTTTCACTATCACCTCCACCTACTAACAGCAGCAACAGCAACAGCAGCAACAGCAGCAGCAGCAGCAGCAGCAGCAGCAGCAGAATATATACTGCATGCATGCATTCAGGTTTGCTAAGG
>NW_013576102.1:5846-6301 GCF_000499745.2 Eimeria mitis
CCTCTATAAACCCCCGTTTTCACTATCACTCCCCATTAACAGCAGCAACAGCAGCAGCAGCAACAGCAGCAGCAGCAGCAGCAGCAGCAGCAGCAGCAGAATATATACTGCATGCATGCATTCAGGTTTGCTAAGGAGCAAGGAGGCAGAGGTTGTTTATACGGCTCTCGCTGCCCCTACGCACACAACGAAAAAGAATTGAGGGTACGGGGGGCCCCCCAGGGGGCCCCCCAGGGGGCCCCCGAGGGGGGCCCCCAGGGGGCCCCCCTTGAGCTGCTGAAGGGCCCCCAGGAGGCAGCTGCAGCAAAAGGAAAAGCGGGAGAAGGAGTAGCAGCAAATGATGGAGGAAAGGATGCAGCAGCAGCAGCAGCAGCAGCAGCAGCAACAGCAGCAGCAGCAGCAGCAGCAGCAGCAGCAGCAAACAAAAGCAACACAAACAAGAATACAGCAGAGGG
>NW_013576102.1:6401-6595 GCF_000499745.2 Eimeria mitis
AAAAGCAATACAAACAAGAATACAGCAGAGGGATCCAATGCAGATGTTGTGGGGGCATTGCAGCAGCAGCAGCAGCAGCAGCAGCAGCAGCAAGAACTCGAGCTGATGCCGCTGCAGCAGCAATCTGCTGCTGCTCATCAGCAGAGCCTAGTAAAAGCAAAGCAGCAAAAGCAGCAGCAGCAGCAGCAGCAGCA
>NW_013576102.1:7412-7517 GCF_000499745.2 Eimeria mitis
GCCCCCCCCTCTTCCCGCTGCAGGGGGGGTTGATGGGGGGCCCCCTCGCAGCGCATGCAGCAGCTGTACATACACCCCAATACCATCACCGTATGCAGCAGCCCC
>NW_013576102.1:7617-8465 GCF_000499745.2 Eimeria mitis
CGGATCTGCTGCTAGCGGGGGCCCCCGCCTTCGCGGCCTTACGATAGCTGAGGTGCAGCAGCAGTTGCTGCTGCTGCAGCAGCAGCAACAGCAGCAGCAGCAGCAGCAGCAACTGCAACTCCAGCAGCAGCAGCAGCAGGCTGTACCCTCAGCCTTTCCTTCTCTCTGCCCCCAGGGGGGCCCCCTGGGGGCCCCCCCCCTCTTCCCGCTGCAGGGGGGGTTGATTGGGGGCCCCCTCGCAGCGCATGCAGCAGCTGTACATACACCCCAATACCATCACCGTATGCAGCAGCCCCTCATATCTCCTCTGTCTGCTGCTGCTGCTGCTGCTCCTGTTGCTGCTGCTGCTGCTGCTGCTGCTCCTGCTGCTGCTGCTGCTGCAGTTACCCCCGTAGCACAAACAGCTTTAGCGATGCAGACGCTGCTGCAGCAGCAGCAGCTGCTGCAGCAGCAGCAGCAACTGCAGCAGCAGCAATTGCAACAGCAGCAACAACTGCAGCACCAGCAGCAGCAACTGCAGCAGCAGCAGCAACAACTAGGAGTGGTAGAGGGGGGTCCTGCTGCTGTCGGGCTGCTGCAGCAGGAAGCAGCAGCAGCAGCAGCAGAACAAAGCGGGGGGCTTGATACCGTCTGCGGTGAGTTGCTGCTGCTGCTGCGCTGCCTCATTGATCAGAAGCAGCAGCAGCAGCAGCAGCAGCAGCAGCAGCATGAACAGCAGCAGCAGCAGCAGCAACAGCAACAGCAGCAGCAGCAAGGGCTTCTGCTGTCACCGCACCAGCAGCAGCAGCAGCAGCAGCAGCAGCAGATTCCTTCTTCTCCTCAGGAGCAGCTGCAGCAGCTGCTACAGC
>NW_013576102.1:8662-8896 GCF_000499745.2 Eimeria mitis
TAAATATAATAAATAAAATAAATAAATAAAATAAATAAATAAATAAAATAAATATATTATTATATAAATATAATTTAGCTGATAGACAAAAAGAAAAATGTAAAATAAAAATACGCATAGAATCAAGAAAAACAAATGAAGCTGCTGCTGCTGCTGCTGCTGCTGCTGCTGCTGCTAGAACAACTAAGCGAGCTGCAGCAGCAGCAACAGCAGCAGCAGCAGCAGTACCAACAG
>NW_013576102.1:8996-9216 GCF_000499745.2 Eimeria mitis
TAAATAAATATTTAATTATATAATAATAATTTAGCTGATAGACAAAAAGAAAAATGTAAAATAAAAATACGCATAGAATCAAGAAAAACAAATCAAGCTGCTGCTGCTGCTGCTGCTGCTGCTGCTGCTGCTGCTAGAACAACTGAGCGAGCTGCAGCAGCAGCAACAGCAGCAGCAGCAGCAGCAGCAGTACCAACAGCAGCAGCAGCAGCAACAGCAG
>NW_013576102.1:9472-9679 GCF_000499745.2 Eimeria mitis
ACAGCAGCAGCAACAACAGCAGCAACAGCAGCAGCAACAGCAGCAGCAGCAGCAGCAGCAAGCACCGTAAGAAGACCTGAAGCAGCAGCAGCAGCAGCAGCAAGCACCGTAAGAAGACCTGAAGCAGCAGGAGCAGTAGCAGCAGCAACAGCAGCAGCAACAGCAGCAGCAAAACCTGCAGGTGCAGCAGCAGCAGCAGCAGGAGTA
>NW_013576102.1:10772-13030 GCF_000499745.2 Eimeria mitis
GCCGGTTGTATAAAGGGTTTTTCTTCTCTTTCGTTTTTCCCTTCTTTACCTTCACTGGTGATGCGAGAACACCCCATGCAACACCAGACAAACTCTAGCTAGCTAGCTAGCTAGCTAGCTAGCTAGCTGGCTAGCTAGCTAGCTAGCTAGCTGGGTAGCTTGGTGGCTAGCTAGCCTTACGTGTCAGGTGTGTCTATCCACCTAGCTACCTAAGCAGCTAGCTGTCTAACCAGCTAGCTAGCTAGCTAGCTACATGAGCAGCTAGCTAGCTAGCTAGCTAGCTAGCTGGCCAGCTAGCCATCCACCTAGCTAGCTAGCTAGCTAGAAACTAAGAGCTAGCTAGCTAGCTAGCTAGCTAGCTAGCTAGCTGGATCAAGTACAGCTAGCGAGCCAACCGGGTTGTTTACTTCTATTTATAGCTAGCTAGCTCGCTAGCTAGCACGCTAAGTTCGTGGCTAGCTAGCTAGCTAGCTAGCTAGCTAGCCACTAAGAGCTCGCTAGCTAGCTAGCTAGCTAGCTAGCTAGCTAGCTGGCTAGCTAGCTAGCTAGCTAGCTAGCTGGCCGTGCCAGTTGGGCAATGTAGCGAACTGCAAAGATTTTCCCGGAAGCGCAACTGTGAAACAAAATACCTAAACCCTAAACCCTAAACCCTAAACCCTAAACCCTAAACCCTAGAGCTTATAAACCCTAAAGCTTATAAACCCTAAACCCTAAACCCTAAACCCTAAACTCGAATGTGTAGAACTCTGTTGGTTGGGTTGTAGCTGCGGTTGAGCGGGGAGAATAGGGTTGCTGCTGCAGCAGCAACCCTAAACCCTAAACCCTAAACCCTAAACCCTAAACCCTAGGGGCTAGCTGACCCCCATATGTCTGTAGCTGGAGGGGCCCCCGTTTGTTTGTCTGTGTTTGGGGGCCCCCATTGCTGGTTGTATGCAGCAGGAGAGGCATGGGGGGGCCCCCCGCTCTCACTGCGCTGCTGCCGCTGCTGCTGCTGCTGCTGCTGCTGCTGCTGCTGCTGCTGTGGCTCTGAGAAGCAGCAAGATGAAAGGCGTCTTTGTCCTGCTGCTCTTTCTGCTGCAGTTGCTGCTGCTGCTGCTGCTGCTGTTGCTGCTGCTGTTGCTGCTGCTGTTGGGGGGCTGCTTACACTTGGACTCTCTCTCGTTCTTCCTCGCCTCCACCGCTTCTCTTCTGCTGCTGTTGCTGCTGCTGCTGCTGCTGCTGCTGCTGCTGCTGCTGCTGCTTCTTCTTCTTCTGCAGCAGCAGCAGCAGCAGCAGCAGCAGTTTGCCCTGGCATCGCCGGCTGTATAAACACTGCCTCTTCTTTGGGTAGGCTTACAGACCCCCCATCAAAGAGGGGGCCCCCGGGGGGCCCCCCCCTAGAACAGCTTTGGGGGGCCCCCTGGGGGCCCCCCCTAGAGGAGCTTTGGGGGGCCCCCGGGGGCCCCCAGGCCCCTGAGGGGCCCCTAGAGGGGGGAGATGCACCCGAGGGGGCCCCCCTAGATACGCCGGCGGCCCCCGAGGGGCCCCAGCTAGGGGAAGCCCCCGAGGGGCCCCCAGCTAGTGGGGCCCCCGGGGGGCCCCCCCCAGATAGGGGGGCCCCCGAGGGGCCCCCTCTAGATACGCCGGGGGCTCCCACGGGGCCCCCGTATAGGGGGGCCCCCGAGGGGGTCCAGGTCGGGGGCCCCGCCGAGGGGCTCCTGTGAGGGGGGCCCCCCGAGGGGCTGCGGGTGTGGGGGCCCCCCCCCCTAGGGGCCCACTTTGGGGGGCCCCCCGCGGGGCCCCCTGAAAGGCTTCGCCTAGGGTAGTGGGGGGCCCCCCTTGAGGGTATATGAGAGAGGAGAGGGGGGCCCCCCTCCCCTTTATCTGTATAGGGGGCCCCCCCCTTTATTACTTCTCTATCGGGGGGGCCCCCCTTTGTTATATCTCGTGGGGGGCCCCCAAGGGGGCCCCCCCCAAGGGGGCCCCCCTGCTTGCTTGCTGCAGAGAGAGAAGAAACAAAAGAATCATCAGATAGGTCTTGGGGTAATAGAGAAGGAAATCTGCTGCTGAGGTCTGCATGCATTTGGTCGTGCTGCTGCTGCTGCTGCTGCAGTTGCTGCTGCTGCTGCTGCTGCTGCTGCTGCTGCTGCTGCTGCTGCGGGAGTTTTTGTTTTATTGCAGCAAACAAACGAGAAGCAGCACGACCAATACGAGATGTAGATGGAGACAATTCTGCTGCTGTTTCTGCTCTTCTTTGCTGCTGCAGCAGTTGCTGCTGC
>NW_013576102.1:13130-13610 GCF_000499745.2 Eimeria mitis
TTCGTGCTGCTGCTGCTGCTGCTGCAGCTGCTGCTGCAGTTGCTGCTGCTGCTGCTGCTGCTGCTGCTGCTGCGGGAGTTTTTGTTTTATTGCGGCAAACAAACGAGAAGCAGCACGACCAAGACGAGATGTAGATGGAGACAATTCTGCTGCTGTTTCTGCTCTTCTTTGCTGCTGCAGCAGTTGCTGCTGCTGCTGCTGCTGCTGCTGCTGCTGCTGCTGCTGGATATTGGGGGGCAGCGGGTAGTCGCTTAGGAGGTCTAAGGACTGCGTGCTGCCTCTCCGCTGCTGCTGCTGCTGCTGCTGCTGCTGCTGCTGCTGTGGGAGTCCCCACCGCTGACGCCACGATGCTGCTCTGCTGCTGTCTTGCTGCTGCAGCTGCTGCTGCTGCTGCTGCTGCTGCTGCTGCTGCTGCTGCTGCAGCGGGTCAGCACTCATCCCCCGTCTCCATACAGAGTTGACACGAGAGACAATAGAAGA